>NC_058052.1:26596732-26681732 GCF_020085105.1 Siniperca chuatsi
CTGAAGTAATTTTACTGAGTATTTTTCGAATTTTGAACTCAAAATGGAGTTGAATAAAACCCACAGAACAGTGTGAGCACACCTTTGACTATGATTGTCGTAGCAGGGATCAAACCTGTGATATTCCTCATGATTCTCTCTACCACCCAGAACGCACTGTCATCATCTTGTATCCTCGTCAGCTCAGGAGATTTGGCCACCGGCCTGCTGTATTTTGGAAGAAGCATTATTATTAAATGAGGAATATGAAAATGTCTTCCTGAACCAAATGAGTCATGACTGTCTGAAAGAGAGAGCTTATTTTAAATCAGCATTCATAGTCAGAGGAGCTTATGAAGGGCCACGCCCAGAGCATTTATCCTCTCATTCCATTCTTAGAAACTTTGCACAATTCTCACAGCCTTAATATAAAATACTGATGATTAATTAGAAACGGATCTATAAGGTAAATATATTATTTAGCTCTGTAAGACTGTTTGAATGTTTGAAATTTGCATTTTTAGAGGAAACCTATTGCACCTCATAAGGCAAAAAGAACTAATCTGCATAAAATGAGCAGAAAATACAGGGAGGGGAAAGACGGGAAGAAGTGAGAGATATGGTCGTGAAAAAGGTGAGACAATCATGCATACAGTGAGATTTGTGAAATATTTCAGTTTGTTAAACAGCTGCTGTAACGTAAAGGTAACTGAGCATCATTCAAACAGTAACACTCACACAGGAATATAAATATTCCTGGTATAAAGCGTCCAGCACTGGTCACTGGTCATGAGTCATAAAGCACAAAACCATTGACTATACTGATGTAGTTAGTACATAATTCATGAGAGTGACATATGTGTGTCCACTGAGGAGGTGCTACAAGTGTACATCAAGCTGCCTGACTATGCTGAGTGATATGGTTGAAATCCACATAATGATATGTATTTTTTCCCGAAATTGATATACATCACAATATATCACAATACGGCGAATATATGCAAAATCTCATTCCAAATCATCATAATGCAACAAACACTTTATTTTACAGGTCTGTAATTTATGATTCCTGGGAATTTACAAAATAATTATAGGGGAAATAGAAACACAGTTCTGAGACGGTTTTTGAATCTAGTTAGTTGTGATGATGAAGCAATTTCCTTGAAAGAAGTGCTCCATATGTCCCAAATAAATATTAATCTTTCTTTATTATTGGAAACTTTATCTCCAAATTTCTTAAGTTGTATGTCTGCCTGTAAACACATTTCTCATTTTTGCATGTTTGGGTGACCTGCTCTGCTTTTACTAAAATATTAAGATTTCTCTGGCAATTCATTGAAATTGTACCAATTGAACGCTGTCCATCAAGTTCTGTAATTTAGATTTAGAAGTAGTTACATAGTACATAGAAATTATAGGGAACTATTGGACCTGAAAAAAAACTGTCTCCGCAAACTATTGTTCCACTCTATGCAGAGTCTAATGATTAGATACACGTCTTCGGGACGCCTCGGTAGCCTAATGCTTGCAGCACATACCGCATAAGTGTAAATAATGAACCATGGCTCGATTCCCAGCCGGCGGCCTGTGTTGCATGTCATATCCTCCTAGTAGCTAAAAGGATAAACTTTCAGTTCTCACAGATGGACAAACTATGTGATGGTGATAGTTTTTCAAGATTACGACAAACATATCTTTGGCATTTCTGCATTGCAGTTTCTTGTTACCTATCAGCCGACATATACACAGATGCCTTATATCTGTGACAAGCTATCATCAGCCGATACATATACTTCCTATGTGCAAAACAAAAACATGAATGACTAATTATGCTTGTTTTAATTACAATTTGCTTGAAATTATAATTGAGGAAACCAAATTTTGTAAAAGATAACACATAATGACCATATAATCACAATATGATTCCACTGAAAGTCAATAAACAAGACAAATCCATTTTATTTACAGTGTATAGTATAAAGTTAGTATATAGTATAGTACAAATTTGCCTCAAAATGTGCACAACATATCTGTACAACAAACATTATAGCATTTCCATCTAGTCCTGCATTTGTACTCGAGTGCCTGCACATTTTGAGTAAAGCAGAGAAAGCCATTTACTTTCATTACTGCAAAGTTTAGTTGATGTGAAAATTAATGAAAACAATAATGAGCGATTTGTCAGGCCGGATCCAGAAGTACAGGAAGATAAATAGACAAATCTGTTGGAAGAATGCATATTTAAAGACGTTAAGAAAACCACCAAACCCTGAAACTTCATTATTTTAAAAAACAGGGCAGCGTCAATAACATGACATTATAATTTTTATTTACTCAAGACCCCCGCACACCTCCTCCTGTGTTATTTGTTCAAGCAGAGCGGCACAGGTCACTGAGCGTAGCGTGAGCCGTAGGAAACCATGGCAGTCGACTTACCAGGCAGGAGCAAGATACCCACTGCTACCCCCTCAGGTTACTGGCACTGAGCCACAAACACCTCGCAAAATATCACACCGACTGTTTGCCCGTTTGCATTCACACTCAGATTCAAATTTCCACTGATGCACGCACGTGTACACATGCTTGCTAAAAGAGACGATAATGACATAGAGAGCATGCCAGGAGAGCTTGAAATAACACAGAAAGAGTATTATGAGAATTGAAGCTGGCATGACCATGTCACCTTAAGGGGATGGAGAACGATGTGTGTGTGTGTGTGTGTGAGTTGGTGCTGCTATTATTCATAGATTGAGACAGACATGGTGTGAGTGGTTTGGTCAAAGAAGACAGTAAACAGTGAAGCTGGCCGACCCAGGGTCAAATCACTTGAGGATGTCAGCCAAGACAACTTGCTGAGTGAAATTAGTTTTTCAGAAGTCAAATCATAATATTTTGAAATACAAAGACGAGAATTGTCCTGCCGATTTGTTATGATAGAGAAGGAGATAAAGAAAGAGCCAAACAGAGACAGAGATGGGAGAAAAGAGGCAGTAAAAGAGGCAGAGACAGATGCCTGCTGTCCCTGCCATGTCTCTCTTTGTGTCTGTGTCCATCATGTGAGCGCTCTGCTGTGGTCGCTCACAACTTGTACTTCATCCATTATTCACAGCTTCGCATTGACTGAGAGCAGGGGACTTATCACCGTCCAGCCAGAGGGAGGGAGAGGTGAAAGGGACGTAATGTGCAATTGGACCAGCGAGAGGGCTGCATGGCCAAACGCGCTAATGTGCATCATGGGTGTGTGTGTGTGTGTGTGTGTGTGTGTGTGCAGGTGTTTATGTGTGTGAGCATGAAGTCTGCCTTGTTGTGCGTGCTGCAGAGAGCCGGGTGTCCTGATGTGTGATTCACAATACTCTGCTCTCGTGCCTGTGGAGCATATCCGTTTAAATCAGTGATGTTGACACACACACACACACACACACACACACACACACACACACACACACATTCATCTACTCACGCCAGAGTGCTGCCTCTGCTCCATTCTGTGGACTGAAAAATGAGCAGGGGCATTTCCTTCCCACTGCTCCCAGTATGCAGCAATAGTGGAAAGCCTGCAGTGGCTGAGACCCTGGCGGGCAGTTTGACGTGACACCGCAGAGCTGTTTTGACTCGCTGCATTGCACTCCTGAGGACAAGCTAGAGGACTTGGCAAAGAAGTGGGAACTTTTGGCGGGAAGTGACAATATTTTGGCTTGTACTAAACAGAGCTGTTGTAAAGTTAGTAATTTTAAGGGTATAAGACATAAAATATACAGTTACAGTGGTGGAACATGGTGGAGATTAAAGTCATTTCACTAAAACGGAGCCCTTAAATCAGATAATGAGCAATAAAACATAAAATAGACTTCAGTTTCACCTAAACCACATTACAAACAAAACCTTTCCTCCTCAAGGAGAACATTAAACTTACCCAGTTCTAATGGTAGCGTACCCTTTGGTTCAGTTCTCCTCCACAGAGGGTTCTACACTGTAACTGGTTTTAATGTTCCCAATTTAGGCTTGGACCATACATCAACAGACATTCTTTCTTTATACATAAAGAAGCACTGAGTGTTATTACTATTACAGTGTAGCAAGTAAAATGCTTCATACAAAACAAAGATTTAATCTCAGATGTCCCAATCATACGCCTTTCTAGTCCACAATATACTGTGTGCTATATGCTAATTGTAATAGTACACTGTTTTGGAAGTTCACTGCACTTGGAGCTGTCTCACCATAATCCACAATTTGTGGATTGTGGATGTCCTTTGTGTATTGCAATGTAGGACAATAGTGTCCATCAACAGCACAGTCAGAACCAATCAGATTTAGTATCTATACTGAGGCTTTTGAGTATAAATTATACTCAATTTTGTCATTTTTCCAACACACTACATACTCTACATACTCAAACCTGCTCTGAATTCTTATGCTGCATGGAACTAAATATGCAAGGACTGCCTGTCACTGTCCTTCCAGGATTTTACCAGGTCAAGTTAACTCTTGAATGTTTTTGTCTCTCAAGTAGTCGAGATGTCTCAAGACCCTACAGTATTTTTGTGACCTGAGTCAGACTCGAGTCCAAGTCTCAAGCTCCGCTACTGACTTTGGAAAGGGGTTGGAATATGGATTTGATGTTTTTAAGAGCAGTAGCAATAGTTGAATGCAAATTTCCTCACTAACTGCTCGCCTTCATGTCACTCGAAACACCAGTGACGTTTCTATATCAGCAACAAACACACAGTAAGTTTTTTGGTGCAGATTTGTTTCAGTCCTCCCGAAAACAACAGAAGGTTCAAGGACTCTTACGAGTTTCAAAAACAGCAAAAAATATCACCATAAAATTACTAATCAAGTGTTTTTACTTATCGAGAAACACATGACAACAGCAGGACTCTTGTGCCAGATTGCTATAGGGCAGACTGAGCTTTGTGAGCGGGGAAAGTGGAGGAGATAAAGATGTAAATATTGGACATTTGGACCCACAGTGTGGTCGTTCAGCTGCAGAACACTTGAAATATGCTGCATATGGTGTTTGGAGTAATGTTCTGGTTTGGTTTGGAACTCGCTGTATATTGACATGTGAATGTCAAAACGGAATATGCTTTCTTTGGCTGTATGTGGTGTGTGTGTGGTCCTGTAACGCAAATCAAATCCAGGTTTTTATGTTGTCAGACCTGAACCTGTTGAGACTCTGGGCATTTTCAAACCAGTAGTCAATTTGCACTGGTCAAAGTCACAGGCCAAGTTTGTAATTTTTGGCTTTTTTGCAGTGGTGAGATTTCACTAGTGAGATTTCAACAGAACCCCATTACATCAACAAACGCCATGTTGGAGTACACGTTTCCTTCATTGGTCATAGATAAGTGTGGGAAAGGATTTGACTTTCTTTCTTTGTTTTGGTTCTCATTTTTAACAATGTTTTTTTTTTTTTCATTTTCTTAATGAGGTTTTTAATTAAATATTATTACATTTTCCTTTAATTTATCAGTTTTAGAGTTAAAGTTTTAGGGGAATTCTGCTGACACTCTTGCAAGCCAAACAAGATTTCTGTGATTCTGTGATTAACCCACAATGCAAAGGGCTTCCTGTAGTTTGGGTCATTCATTTAAGTTCTCCAGTAACTGTAATATGTTATCTGGAAAAGTAAGTAAGCACTCCTCTGTTTCTACCTGCTTTTGCCTGACAGAGAAGATGTTTAGTCATTTAAGACATTGGCACGTTTACTTATTTAGATGACGGGAGAATACCAATTTGTGTGTGTAGGTGTGTATGTGTGTACTTGCCAGAGACTTAGGCTTGCAGTTGTGTTAATGAGAGTATGTGCAAGCTGTCTGGATCTGGGTGTGTGTACACTTGAATTTGCGTCTCTGCCAGTGACTCGTTTTGGAATTGCCCTACAGTGTATTTCGCAGGAAATACAAGTTATAGAGTTTTAGAGAGTTAAAGTCAGAGTTGGATTTGCTGTGCAGCTTTGTGTGTGGGGGTATGAGAGAGAGATGGAGGGAGGTTGTATGTGTGTTACTGAATGAAAGAGACAGACAGAGCAAGCCAGCGAGCGTAGGCTGTGTGCTTAAACTTGAGAGATTTACATGCAAAGCGCTGGTGCTCCTGCATCTTAACTTGGGGAAGTGAAGGTTGAAATGTACTCAGTGCAAATGCGCTTACGACTGGCGAGGAAACCAATTTCATTTACAAGTGGGAACTCAAAGTAATGTATTCCTACACTCAACCACACTCCATCTTAAGATGTTTGACTTGTTTTCCTGACTAGAGATTTGCACCCCAGAATAACAAGGCCACGATATGATAAGTTAATTCATCCGCAGCTGTTTGGTCGATGCACTTTCAGAAAGAATTAGCTCCCCGTGTGCATACTTACCAATGAATTAAACAAAGTCACTGAAGTCACTCTGTGATGGCTCAGCTGATAAAACAATGTTTTTTTTCTAATATTTCCATTGAGGTAATCCACTTTGACATGTGTCAGAGGTCTTCAGCATGTGAAGTACACTTGTCTACAGGGTTGCAGTGGAGTTATGGAGATAAGAGGAGGGGGAAGAGCGCCTGCAGTGAGTAAATGAATGTGAAAGTATATATTAATGCACCAGTTCATTTGTTGGACAAGAGCAAATTTGATCCTGATGGAGTCTGAGGTCATTTTTGTAATTTGGCTTCACTTTCACAAGGGAACAGAACTCTTTAATTTTATAACTTTCAAGCCTCTTAAACTTTTCAGATTGAGGTGAAATGTGCATGGAAGTAGTAACTTTAAGGGGTAGAACAAGTGGATTTGAAACTTAAAAGAGGAAAGTGGGGTATATACTGTCTTACATTATGGTATTAAGTAGTTTAATAACTCAATTTTAGACAAATTTAAGCACCCTGCTGCCTAGTATTGCAATTTAGGGGAATAAGAGACATTCAGTTCAGATATTTTAGGGAGTCTGAGTTGATATTTAAGAGTGCGTGTATAGATTATATGATAAACAGATCTTTAAATGCGTTTTTTTCACTACTGCATGACATCATCTTTTTCCATTGCAAATTCATTTATATTTCTATTCATTTCACCAAAGGTCTGTGGCCATGTCTGCTACTGTAAATCTACTGAAAATCTGCAATCTACGTCTTTGGAAGTTGTGTTTGTTGTAAATAACATTTACAGGGTTAGAATCTGAACTTGTGGCAGGTTTTGTCAACTTTTTTGTACATTTTATGAGTGACGAGTCATTCATAAAAACTGAGAATAAAAGGTTATTGAAAGTTGTGATATCAGAGGATTGTCCAACTGTTTCAGGAATACAAAGCTTCCAAGCAGTATGAACACAATATATTATTGCTGTGCAGAATTAACAGTAAATTTAAAACACATTCACGCTGCAGTTTTCATATATTTCAGTGTTGCAGGAGTTTCATTCTCATGAAGCAACTTTATTGCTGGTTTGTTTGAGATGTGTGAAGTTGTAATTTGAAGTGATCGCAAAGGTCAAACTTGCAAATGAGCAGCACACATTTTACATCACCATGGAGGCATGTTCACGTAAAGGTAAAATGATTCAAATACACTTATATTATCTACAGTAGTTGAACAACATGCTAATTTGCCTGTTTGGCGGTGGCTTTGTAGATCAGTCACATGCCACAAAGCTTGTTTCCGGTTTTGTCTTTTACTTTCTTTCACCTCTAAATTATTTGTCCTCTCCCACTTAAATTCCTGTCTTCTTTTCTCCTCTCATCTCTGCTGTCTCTTGCTTTTTATACCCTTTTCACTTTTTTCTTCCTCTTTCCCCTCAATCCCCTTCTCTCCTCCTCTCACTTTGTGCCATGTTGTAGTTGGGATTATGTGCTCAGGCTGCCAGTTATGCTAGGCTTGCTCGCGCTCCGCTCCCTGGCCTACGGTGTATTTACACAAGCAATTGAATAAGTTGGAGGAAGGTCTGAAACTATTTCTTATTACCATCAGGCTCCGGGAGGATAATGAAAATGGGGATTTGGATGTCAAATAAGTGTAAGCAGGGCCTGTGTTGATTCATGATGTGCAAACTGGGTTAAGAGGAAATGTGTTTTCTTATAAATCACATATGTGAACATGCATACCATGCATGTTAAAATTCCAGCAGAGGAGAAAATATATATATATTTTTTTTAATTAAAGTTGACTTTGGAGGGAGCTTTTAATTTCAGTCCAGTTTTAGTTCATGTTTTTCATTTATTCCAGTTTACTAAATGTTTTTTTATGTTAAGTTTTACTCAAAGAGTCAACTGTAATAAGAAACCAGTTGATAAAGCTGAATCCGGGCTCAACTTTATTCTACTTAGGGAAATAGACCCTGAAACTCTCCCCAGTGTGTCTTCAGGGGCTTAGTTGGAAAGCCTTAATTTCTAAACCATAAATCTGAATGTGGAGAACAGATGTGACTCGGCCTGGCTGTGACTGCAGCTAATCTTATTGTCTACACGCTAGATCATATAGCAGCTCAAGTTGCACCCAGACATACTGTAGGTGAAGTTAATTGCAGAAAGCCAGCGTGAAGTCTCACAAAAGCAATTCATTTATGTGCTCTGACTCTGTCTGCGCATCATGGACCCTGCAACTTTGAGAGAGATTTGTTTAGTTTTGTGAATACACGTATTGTCTTCCTATCAGCCAACTGTTGATTATGAAAAACCTAGTCCATTCACCACATACATGTAACACCATTTATCATTAATGAAAAGTGATATCCACAAAAATAAGCAGCAGCTGCAAATTATAGGGATTGAATTTAACGTTGCCTGATAGGTTGAGTGGGAGATGTTAGATTATGGCGCTGTTGTTGTCGCCAAAACCCAAAGTTATTGCACCACCGCGGCAGCACTGTATGCTTCTCTGTATTTTTATTAGACCTATCTTGCCTAAACACTCAGAGGTTGAACTGCTTTACCTAGTACTCCATCATCAGTACTCCAATAATGTGCTCAGACTGAGCCTGAGCACATTATTGCATTATTGTAGCTACAACACAGAGGAGGCTGGTTGTGAGAAAATAGAGGAGGACTTGGCAGACAACAGGTGGACTCCTGATGTGGCAGCAGCTAAATGAAGTGAGAAATGCACACTGAGAGAGAGAGAGAGAGAGAGAGAGAGAGAGAGAGAGAGAGAGACCACAAGTAGACAAAGTGAATTAGAGAACAATCCCATGAAGCAAAGCACTGTCTGCCATGACCGTCCGCCCTCCCCCAACGGTCCAGTTATTGACTGTTTTGATTTGTCATGGGGAGAGGGAATGCAATTAGAGAAGCTCTCTGCAGGGAGGCTTTGACACCATAAGTGAGTCTTCATGCATGTGTTATATAAACTTTTTTTTTTAATTTGCACAAAAACAAAAGCTAAATGGTAAAAACTGTGTTTTTGTAAAGTATTGCAAAAAAAATGTTTTTATTGCTGCTGAGGTGCATTGATGAAGAGAAGATGTGGAAGGGACTGATGGAAAACAAGTTTTTGAATCAGTAATGACATAATGAGAATTTGTCTTGACTTACAGGTTACACACGCCAACTAAATAAGCTTCTGCTTCTTCTTCAACTTCTTCTTGCCTGTAGATGTAGCATCAGTGTATTGCTAGAAAACAACTGTTCCATGTGTTCATTTCACAAGAAAGTAAACAATGGCAGTGGTCACAGTGTACCATATGGTGATACATATGTGGGCAGGAGGGGAAACAAATTAATTAATGAAACTAACTCAACCACTATATTGCATAGGAAGTGGCAATAAAATGAAAATTCAAATTATTTTCCTAAGGGTATGTCGATGGAAACTCACATTGGTTACCAGTTTTCTTTTGTCGACTTCTCGGAAATTGCATTATTAATGCAATATTTGGATTGAAGAATGACATGACATCAAGAGGTATTTGCCCTTATTTACTTAAAAGACAAACACAATTCTTTGAATTTTTGCACATTTACTTTAAGGATAATTGTAACAAATCTTTCTTTACATTGATAACATACTGTAAATGTTAACTCAGATTTATATTATTTTGCTTAATTTAGAGCATCCAGATGTTTTTTCTGCTCTGTTTTTTTTTTTTTGTATTTGCTGGTTCCTATGGTGTGGACATTGATTGATGAGAGAGGCCTTTCATTGCTTTGCATGACCTCTAAGGACTCTTTTTTTATGCGCATGCTGAATGCCCTGTGAGCTGATCGATTTGAATTACCTGTTCTATACACTACATATGTCAGTCAGATGATTACTTCCTACTATCACTCTGAGAGACAGAGGGAGTGAGCTGTGGCAGGACGATTCATCCAATGAAAGCTCTTGTTGCTTTGTAACTGAGCTGTGATGCTGGTGCAGATATTGAAAGTGAGAGGAGTCTGTTTGTGAAATGAAGTTAAAAGCAACAGATTGAGGCTGGGAGTGTGTTATTGCTTTGTTGCTTGCCTCTTGCCAGAGTAATCTGTTTAGGCGCTGACACTAGATCTAATCAGCTGCCTGATAGACTGACGGAGTGCAGCACATTTATGTCTACGTAGTGAAAACAGTGTGAATAAAAAAAAAGCAATCTAAAAGGTAGATTAAAACACATAAAACACACAAGCATGGATTCACAGACACTGACAATCATACATAATCAGCCCCCCCCCCATTCAAAATGTCAATTTAAGTTGGTTATATCTGCTGCTCACAGGTAAGCAGACGGTCTAATGTAGTGTTTGTTTAGCACTATTTGTCCTCTCCTGTCAGGAAAAATACTTCACATTCATTTCCGTGTGGGTGGCTCTCTCCTTTAAGGAAAGGAGGAAGGAACACATCTGGGATGTGGTTGCCATGGTAACACTGCTAAGCTCCAGATTTCATTAGCATACGCATTTTCGTGTGCGAGGTGGAGCAGAATGATGTGGCACTCTAAAACAAGTTGGAACTAAGCGTCCTGGGCCACAGGAAGGATTTTGTTGGGACACAGGAAGTTTGCTTACAGGTCTACTAAGGTCTCAGGGAGCAGATAATAACTATAGCAACCTCTCCAATATAAAGGTACGCTGCTTGAAGTTACAGAATTTAATCTGATGCAATTATTTGACTCAGTATTTGAGTCACTGTGATTTATAGAAAATTACAGTATAATGGCTTTTCTGAGAGTCTGCATTACATTTAAGTAAAGATAAGAGCTGCCTTATCTAAGGAAATTGGGCCAGATCACCATTATTATCACTGGAATAGAGGCATAGCTGTATACATCAACACTTCTTGACTCGCTCATGCTATCACTTGCCATCACTTGGTATTGCCACGTCCACCACAACGGCTTTCCTCTGCTGTTTGTCCACCACCACGATCATATATATATATATATATATATATATATATATATATATATATATATATATATCCATCCATCCATCCATCCATCTTCTTCCGCTTATCCGGGGCCGGGTCGCGGGGGCAGCAGTGTAAGCAGGGACTCCCAGACTTCCTTCGCCCCAGACACTTCCTCCAGCTCCTCCGGAGGGATCCCGAGGCGTTCCCAGGCCAGCCGAGAGACATAGTCCCTCCAGCGTGTCCTGGGTCTTCCCGGGGCCGCCTCCCGGTGGGACATGTCCAGAACACCTCCCGAGGGAAGCGTCCAGGAGGCATCCGGATCAGATGCCCTAGCCACCTCAGCTGGCTCCTCTCGACGTGGAGGAGCAGCGGCTCTACTCGAGCTCCCCGTGTGACTGAGCTCCTCACCCTATCTCTAAGGGAGCGCCCAGCCACTCGGCGCGGAGGAAGCCCATTTCGGCCGCTTGTATCCGCGGTCTTGTCCTTTCGGTCACTACCCAAAGCTCATGACCATGGTGAGGGCAGGAGCGTGGAGATTGACCGGTAAATCGAGAGCTTTGTCTTTCGACTCAGCTCCTTCTTTACCACAACGGTCCGATACAGCGCCCGCATCACTGCAGACGCTGCACCGATCCGCCTGTCAATCTCACGCTCCATCCGTCCCTCACTCGTGAACAAGACCCCGAGATACTTAAACTCCTCCACTTGGGGCAAGGACTCCCCACCCACGCGAAGAGAGCAAACCACCTTTTTCCGGTCAAGAACCATGGCCTCAGATTTGGAAGAGCTGATTCTCATCCCAGCTGCTTCACACTCGGCTGCAAACCGTCCCAGTGCATGCTGCAGGTCCTGGTTTGAAGAAGCCATCAGAACGACATCATCTGCAAACAGCAGAGATGAGATCCTGTGGTTCCCAAACCGGACACCCTCCGCCCCTGACTGCGCCTAGAAATTCTGTCCATATAAATTATGAACAGAACCGGTGACAAAGGGCAGCCCTGGCGGAGTCCAACATGCACCGGGAACAGGTCTGACTTACTGCCGGCAATGCGAACACAGCTCCTGCTCCGGTTATACAGGGACCGGACAGCCCTTAGCAAAGGGCCCCGGACCCCATACTCCCAGAGCACTCCCCACAAAGCGCCCGGGGCACACGGCCGAATGCCTTCTCCAGATCCACAAGAGATGCGATATATATATATATATCATATTATATATATATATATATATATATATATAGATATAGATATAGATATATATAGATATAGATATAGATATATATAGATATATATATATATATATATATAGATATATATATAGATATATATAGATATAGATATATATATATATATTTATATATATCTATATAGATATTTATAGATATCTATATATATCTCTCTCTCTCTCTCTCTCTCTCTCTCTCTATATATATATATATATATATATATATATATATATATATATATATATATATATATGGATATATGTTTGATGAGAGAGATCTGAAATGTGTCAGAAGCAGACTGTAGATTTGCAATGGCCAGATGAAGAGAAGAGCCTGTGGCATGTAAAATAGTGTCATCTGCATAAAAATGCTCTTCACAGTTTGGGGTAGCAAAGATGATATTGTTTATATATATGGTAAATAAAAGAGGACCAAGAATTGACCCTTGTGGTACACCCATACTAACGTTAACGGGACTTGACTTGGAATCGTTGGAGACTACTGCCTGAGCTCTACCTGAGAGATAGTCATAAAACCATTTAATGGACTATTCATGTACTCCAATCGAGCAGTTTTTCCAATAAAATACCATGATCGACTGAATCAAACTCTTTAGATAGATCTATAAAAAGTGCAGCACAGTGTTGGTGATTGTCCAAGGCTTCAATAATATTGTTAAATACACATAATGCAGCTGTTGATGAGCTATGACTTGATCTAAATCCTGTAATATGTTTTTTGACTCTAGAAACAGTCTCAGTCTCAGTTCATTCTTTTGTTCTCATGTTCATTCTTGACCATGGAAAAAGCAGCAGACAACTCAAGTTCCACTTAATTGCTTGTTCCTGAGTTTTCACCCATATCACAAAAATCCCTTTATTGTTGTTTCAACAGCATTTCGGTGACTATATTTCAACATGTGCTAGGACCTGATTCTCTATGGTATAGTCAGTGCTGTTGAAACAATAGTTACAAGTAGCAGAGGCATCTAAAATAAACATTGGCATTGAGATATCTTCTTCTTGAAGGTTCATCTATTACCCAAAGTGGGATTACAGTGGGGTACAAGTCACCCATTAAGCATGATTTCATCTGTGACATCAATAATACATGTAACCTTTATTTCAACAGCATTTCAGTCTCTATATTTCATTGTGCAGTTAGGACCTTCTTCACATTGAAATATTGTCTTTTAAATGCTGTTGTTACTATAGTGTTATCTGATCTAGATGTCTAAAAACCTTTCACTTTTCAATCAAACACTGCCCAGTTTTGATTTAGATGCTTAAACTTATTGATCTGCAAAACATTTCCTAACCTTTTGAGATCTCAATTGTTGTCATGTACAGTATGTGACCACCTAAGTGACAACTGCTCTCTTGAAGGATTCAGCTTGCCAATACCCTTTTGATAACTGATAGGCTTTGACGTTGATTAATTACTAATCATTAAGTTCAGCGAGACAGTTCCTCCGTGTGAAAATGGTACTCCTATATTCACCACCGATAGTGAATCCAGAGTCATTAATCATTCATTTATAATGTAGTGAAATCCTTCCAGAATTAGCATTTGTCCTTCTTCCTGTAGAGCAGAGCTTTATCCCTCCTGTACATTCTGAAGACTGATGCCATGGACATCACCATGTCAGCACTTCTGGATGTTACCTTTATGGAAAAATGAAATGCAGCTTTATATATTTGATATTCTGTCCGCTGCCAATTCTGTTGTTGAGTATGGTTTTAATTCCCCTTTTCTTAGGTTGATGTTTCGTAAAGATTTTGTCATTGAGTTGTAATGGCACAGGTTTAGTGCAGGAAAGGAAGACAGAAAAGGATAAATGAACGAATCAGTAAAGAATAATGAAATTGTACCTTTTCTGGTGGATTTGAAGAAACTAACAGTACAATAAGAAAGACGCCTCCTGTGTGAGTCTGTCTCTATGGATATTATTATTACAGTTTTTACTTTGAGTCATAATCATATATATTTTGTTGACACCTATAGCTGATACAAACATGTACTGTACAGCTCCCTATGAGCACTCACAAAAGCTGACATACACTTTATCATCAAATTGTCATTTGTAATTTGGATACATTTGTAAATTGAAATGAATTTCCATCTAAATCAATCTGTATATCCGTTAAAACAGTTTTTTGTACTTGATAGGCCAACAAGTTTTTGTCTTTGACATTCACTTATCCATTCAGGCGTGTAGGTGGTATGTGTCCTGGTCCAAATACTCTTTTCACTTCTTTGGGATAATCAGTTAAGCATTTGAAAGCTAAACTGTGATATAAATTGTTTGAGTTTCTGCTACCTGTAGTCTTCTGTCCTCAGAGCTTCTCCAGCATGGTTCCCCAGTGGCAAATCAACTTTTCCAGTTTGGTTTGGACAGCTGAGCCACTCCCTATCTCTTGCTCTTATCTGAACTGTCATCTCTTTAAAAAAATACTTCACGTCCCTCTCTCCCCCCCTGAATTACATCCCCATCTCCCATATCTGGCCCCTCAATGTGCTGCACTTGGCTCTTATCGTTAAGTAGAAATAAATCATTTCTACCTCTCTCCTCAGCTTATTTCCTCTCCTTGCACTTGTCTGTCATACACGATCATTCAAAGGTCAGAGCAGTACTTTAGTCACTTTTGATTTCTGAGCACTTTGGTTCTGGAAAAAGTAGTTCAGTCCACTTACTCTTCTCTAAACTAATTACACTATTTGATCCTTTCATAAGTAAGTATTAGCAAGTATTGAAGAAAATCCTTCACCGAATGCTGGTTAGAAATCACTTCCTAGGAAGCTTGATACGTTGTTGCTGTGACCTGCTGTGTGTCCACATTTCAAGACAGAATATGTCATAACCTGAGAAAAGCAGCCCTCTTTTTAGCAAATTGAATACATCACAAGAACTGGACCAATAAAAAAACACTGCATGATGTAAATAAAAGACGTCCAGTAGAAACGCTGTTATTTGTTCCTAGCATCCTTTTTATGTTATCAATCATTGGTTGTTACAGATGAAGTTAGATGGATATATTTGCCATTAACCTGGTTCAATGGTACACTGCCAGTTGTCTTACATGCACATGTATGAAGTTAAACATCACAACACAAACTTTAAACTCAGGTATGATGGCCCCACTGGTATTTACCACTTTGTTGACCATTTGAGGGCAGCTTCCTGGTGATAAACACAGATTTGTTTTAGAAGCACCCACATACACCAATAGTCTTGGTCTTATATTGAGGCTTAGCAGCCTTGAGATTCAGCCTGGCCCTCAGCTCAGGCCTTCGGTACCTATGAAAGGCATATCTGTCTTCTGAATTGGGACACAACAATAGCCTTTAGTCTTCTCTATATTTCCACCATTTTTGCTTCCAAATCTTTGTTTTGTCAGTAGCTTGTTCTATTGTGTTTCTATCAGCTTGCTTTGGCTAGATCTGCGGTCACCACTCAGTTGATATAACATGTTTGAAACACTTGGGGGTTGCCAGTCTGAGTTGCCGGCTGAGTCCACATTACATCAAGTAGCTTACAGGGATGCTTGTTATTCAGAGTGACTCTACTCTCTAAAAAGTGGTATAGGTTTAAAAGCTGTAGTTTAGACAAGGGAGCTTTTGTTTTGCACTTTTTGTATTCACTTTTCTATATATTATTACACAGAAAGTTGCATACAAGTCATGCTTTCAGCAGCTGAGCAAGGTTAAATGCTGTTAAATGTTTTATCCGTCTCTTCTTTTCTCTTCTGTGTTTTTCTCCTTTCATCTGAAGCTCCCCTAACATCTTAATTTCTCTCCTATCCTGTCTGTCTCTCCACTACCTTTACTTTCGAAACTTCACTTAGCCCATATCCCCCCCTTTCACCCTCAGGCTCTGATTCAGTCCTATCTGAGCATTGATTTTCCAAAGAGCTATCGAAGTTGTCAAGGCCAGGCAGAAGTGCTCTTGCCAGGCACAAGTTATGAACGTTATTAAGAAGATGCTTCTGGAAGGAGGGCGCCAAGAATAAGATGGATGATACACCACAAACGCTATACATATGTATGTGTTTTGCTTGTAGCTTTGACTTTGTATGCATAATCTGTGTTACAGCTGCTGCTTAATTGTCATTATCAATTAATTGTCTATAAAATGTGAAAAAGAAAGTTGTGAAAAGAGCCCTGTTACAAGTTCCCAGAGCTGCTGTTGATGATATACTGTCCAACGACTAATTGATTGACTAATCGTTTCAGGACTAATTTCATGTGTTCATGTATGCGGCCACTCTCCTTATGTGTTGTGGATATTCGTTCGGGTCTTTCTGGTCTTGTCTCTCTCAGTGGTGTGTTTGTGTGTGGGTGAACATTTTACTCTGGAGGCAGAGGCAGGGTTGATGGATTTAATATCATGGCAGCTAACAATCTGCTTTGGGCAGCGTCTATATGCATTCATGAGAGCAGGACTGAGCAGAATTGAACTCAAGATGGACAGGAATGGTGGCAGTTATTTGTGATGTATGTGATGTGATGTGATGTGTGTGTGTGGGGCGAGGGGGGGCATAGCTAAGCTGTGCAGTCATTCATCCTTCCAGCCAGTCTGCCTGCTAAGCCCCTGTATTCATCTGAAGCTGTTTACATCCAGCTAGGTCAGACCAGATAAACTGCTGTGGAGACCTGAACATACCCAACACACAGACATACATACACACACACACACACACACACACACACACACACACACACACACACACACACACACACATACATAGCACAGATTCACAGAGAAGCTAACAAATGCTGTACGTTCGTTAATGTCCGAGAAAATGTCTGCTACAAATTGTTCTCATCCACAGGCTTTGAGTCAACAAGGATACATAAGTAGCACTTTGTGGGTAAAATACAGGAAGTTATCCACTCTTAAAGCCAAAGAAGAAGAACTGACATACTGAATTTAGTAATTTTAAATGTCAGCAGGCTCTCTTTATTCCTAAAGGCAAACAGAAGTCACACTTTCATCGCACCAGTGGGAAATGTATGAGGTGACATTCAAAAGACAAATCTCCATGAAACGCTCAGTATGCTGAACACCAGTCAATGTTAACTCCATTTAAGAGAAACAACAGAAGTTAAAGCTGGATTGAAAAGCTTGCTAAAAACAATATAATCTTTTTTTGTTGTCTTCTTGCAGAGCTGGCATCGTTCACCGGTTGTAAAAATCAAAGTCTAGAATAAAAGCTCCTTCGCAACCATGAAGAGGGGGGCTTGGAAAATTCAGCTAAAAGGAATAGAGAGGAAATAGAAGCACTGTTTGAAGTAGCTGTGTGGTCTTTGTTCTTGCTTGAATGAAGACTACTGGTATGATCATGCTTAATAGTAGACTAGAATATTTTGTGAAAAGCTTTAATATCTTAGTGGCTCGGGTATTAAGATTTATTTCAAAGTGTCGTGCGGGCTCCATATTTAAAGAGTACACGGTAGCATTAGCAGGCATGCTTCTGCTGCTAATGAGTGATAGCTTTCTTTTTGCTCCTCTGTCTCATGCACAAATGCACACATAACCACACATACACACTGAAACACAACAATGAAATTCAAGTAGTAGTAGTGCAAAAAGCTCTCATACACCGTTAGTAGCAAAAGGAGCTGTTTGCTTTCCTTTTCTTCCACTTAGCTTGAGTATTCAGTATCAGCTGAAACTTTTGCGTGTTCCTGTGTTTTTTCTAAGTGCTAATGCAGGCATATTTATAGCCTAATGCCCAGGGGAAGCAGATGAGGCCTCTGGCAATGGTAAAACAGCAAATGTACATTTTCATAGGTTATTAGGCATTGATTTTCCCCGGATTAAGAGGCGTCATAATGCTAAGCAGTAGAAATTGGAAATGTGTCCCGATATGCTGTTTTCAGCTGGCTGGAGAAAGCTGGAGAGAGTCAATGCAATGCCCCAGACATACTGTATATAAGGGCACACACACACAGGCAGACATACACACATTTTGCTGCAGTATATCTGCTGTTGTAGAACAGTGTTGAAAATGAACCGTGTGTGAAATGAAAAAGCAGATGGAGAGGAATATATATATTTATATATATATATATAATATATATATATATATATATATCTAGAGATGGTGCAAAGGGCTTATTTCCCTCATTCATAAGAGTGGGGACAAATCAGACGTTGGTAACTACCGTGGCATCTGTGTCAGCAGTTGTCTAGGTAATCTTCTTTAGTGTTCTAAATAAAAGAATACTAGATATCCTTGACGAACACTCCATCTTGAGTAAAAATCAAATTGGCTTTCTCCCAAAACAACGCACCACCGACCATGTATACACCCTTCACACTTCAACTGACAAACATGTACCCCAAACAAAAAATGCTAAGATATTTACTTGTTTCATTGACTTAACTGACTCTATTTGGCATGAAGGGCTCTATTACAGACTTCTACATTGTGGTATAGGGGGCAAAATGTATGATCTGGTTAAATCACTGTATTTGGAAAACAGGTGTGTTGTTAAAATTGGAAACAACCTGAATCCTTCAGCCAGAGAAGAGGTGTTCGTCAGGGCTGCAAATTTAAGCCCCACTTTATTTAATGTGTATATAAATGAACTTACTGTACAGTTGGATCAGCGTGCTGCTCCTGGCCTCTCCCTCCTAGATAGAGAGGGGAAGTCTCTGTTTTATGCTGATGACCTTGTTCTACCGTCTCCTACTGAACAAGGACTGCAGCAACAGCTGGACATAGTGGAAAAGTACTGTCACAACTGGGCCCTGGCAGCAAATATGAAGAAAACTAATGTCATGATTTTTCAAAAATGCCCCAGATGTCAGGAGAACAAATACCAGTTTACCATAAATAATCATATCATTGAACATAGTATACATTGAGTTGTACCTACCTTGGTATAACCATAACAGCATCAGGGAGTTTCAACATGGCAGTGAATGCACTAAAAGAAGAGGAAGGAAGCTGGAAGAGCTCTAAATGCAATTAAGAGAAAATGTTAGAATTTCCAAATTCCAATTAAAATTTGGCTTAAAATATTTGATAGTGTCATCCAGCCCATTGCGCTGTATGGTAGTGTAGTATGGTGTCCACTCAGTCATCATAGCTGTACCCGTTGGAACAAACATCCAACAGAATCTTTACATGCAGAATTCTGCAGACACATTTTACACGCGCACAGAAAAACTCCAACAAATGCATGTAGAGCAGAATTAGGCAGATAATGATAATTAACATTCAAAAGAGAGCGCTCACATTTTTGATCACTTTAAATCCAGCCCCCGAGACCCCCTCCATTGCAAAGCCCTCCAAACCCAAGGGCTGAGCCCAGAAAAGAGTCAGCTGGTCCTGAGACTAACTGCACCCTGGCAATCGAAAGAGGAAGACACAAAAAATCCTGGCAACCAAAAAAAAACTGAATATGTTTGACAGGTGAGGCTGAGATAGAGATGCACTTCCTCCTACAATGTACAACATTCAGTGAAATAAGAAACATAAAGATACTCCTAGGAGGAGACAGGGCTGATCCTGCTGCCCAATATGTATCAACATGCCACAACCTGAGGGACAGTGAATGACTTACACACACACATTCATGAAAAATAAATTGCAATATTTATGTAGTTTTCACTTACTTGTATTTTTAACTGCAAGTCAATATTTTTTATTATTATTATTACTATTATATTTCACACATGCTTTGGCAACGTTAACATCTGTTTCCCATGTCAATAAAGATTCAGTTGAATTGAATTGAAAGAAAGAAAGAAAGAAAGAAAGAAAGAAAGAAAGAAAAAAAAATCACTGCTAATCAGCATATGAACAGCCTCTCCAATTAGCTCTCCTTATTATTCCAATCTGTCTGATAGAAGGGATCACAGCAGAGAGAAATCAAACATCCCCAGGCCAAGCACATTTAACATATCCTCTCAGGATGGCAGGCAGGCAGGCAGGCAGGCGGGCAGGCAGGCAGGCAGGCGGGCAGGTGGACTGGGAAATTAAACAGGAAGATTTCCAGAGAGAAACACGCTGGCTGTGTTCTACACCTGCAGCTATCATACAGTGTGATGGAAATTTGACGGAAACAGTTTGGTGTGTGCTTGTTTTATCTTCCCTCGCTAAATGCTGAAAAATATCCACACTCTGGAAGACGGCCAAGAAAATAATGGGAGTCTGAGAGGCAGTTTTTTTTTAACAACAGTCCATTCGGAGTGCACTTGGGTGGGATGACTTGCATTTGTCTGCAGGAAACTATCAAAAATGATAAGGCCTGCACTTTACTTATAGCCAGCGCTGAGGTCCACTTTTTACACTCTACTGTGTTCCTCTACCTCACAGAAAAACTTTGATTTAGGCTAAGCTTTTTCAGTCATTAAAAGGTGCAAGAAACATTCTGTTCTTCTGTAGCTTGAAAGATTACCATTTTCTGTTACAATATATGAATTCAGAAAAATGATAAATGGCTTGCAAGGGCTATGGCAGTGCTAGTGGAGGATAATTGCAGATTAGATGCAGGATAGGGAATTTTTTCAATGGCTACCACTGTAATTATACAGGTCTCTTATAATCTGTGGATTTTGTGCTTTTGAAAGCCCTTTAAAACATTTTCTGTATATTAGAGGTAATGTTTGGGTGAAAAACTGATATCAATCACTGCAATTTGACCTTCAGAATATACTTAGTGTTATATAATGTAAATTATATAATGTGGGCCAAAATGGATAATAAATGTGATTCTCTTATTTGATAAGTATGGAATAGCACAAATGTTTTTCACTTACAATGTCTTCATACTGTGTTTAAAGGGGGTAAAGTGGGCCTGATGAGGGGAAGATAAGTAGTTACGTACATCTTGGTTTTCCTAAGAAAGCCTTATATTTGAGGTAGAAAGCCTCCCAGATCCTGATGTATCTCATCTTGTGATTAATTTACTGTAGTTGGTAGATAACAGCCTAAACAATAGACACACTCAATGTTTTGAGTGAAATAGCACACCTGCTCTTTTCCCCTGAAGTTGAATGTTTTGTTTCAGTACAGTGTATAATTTTTTTATGTTAGTGGAGATGGTCTTTATTTCAGGCGTGATGGCCCACCTCCACTATGAAACAGAGAGTATAATACAAGTGGTAGTAGTTGTTGTATAGATTAGTCATTCTGGCCTTTCAGAATCAGAATCAGAAATACTTTATTGATCCCCGAGGGGATTTTGTTACAGCAGCTCACTGTCACGTCAGTGCACACAGAAATAGAAGTACTAGCAAAAAATATAATGTACTATAATACAGGTCAGAAAATAAATTAAATAATAAATAATAAATTAATAAAACAAGTACCAAGTGGGTATAAGTATAAAATAAAATAAGTGTGAAGTACAAAGTGGGTTTACCAGTTGATGATAATGATACGGTATAAGGTAATAGTGCATGAACTGTCAAGTTAAGTGTAGCTTATTAAGATTATAATGAGACGGAGGATATTGCACAGCAGTAATAGAGGTATGAATAAATATCAATATCAATAAACAGGGAATTCTAAACTAAAATATTGCACAGGAGTATTACACAGAATATTGCACAATTATGTCAAGTATTGCAGAGATGTTAATGATCAATGTAAAGTTTAATGACTTAGGGTCATACAGACTAACACTTAGAGGAAGGAGTTAAAGAGTTTGATGGCCACAGGCAGGAATGACTTCCTGTGGCGCTCTGTGGTGCATTTTGGGGGGATGAGTCTTCCGCTGAAGGTGCTCCTTTGTTTGACCAGCGCGTTATGGAGTGGGTGGGAGACACTGTCCAAGATGGCATGTAGTTTGGCCAGCATCCTCCTCTCTGACACCACCGCCAGAGAGTCCAGCTCCACCCCCACAATGTCGTTTCTTACGGATCAGTTTGTTGAGTCTGTTAGCGTCCGCTACCCTCAGCCTGCTGCCCCAGCATGCAACAGCATACAGGATAGCACTGGACACCACAGACTCATAAAACATCTTCAGCATTGTCCGGCAGAAAATAGAGGCAGCTCTGGCCCTTCCTGTAAACAGCTTGAGTGTTCTTAGCCCAGCCCAGTTTATTGTGCATGTGTACTCCCAGATACTTGTAATCCTCTACCATGTCCACACTGATCCCCTGGATGGAAACCGGGGTCACTGGTGCCTTGGCCCTTCGTAGATCCACAACCAGCTCCTTAGACTTTGTCGCATTGAGCTGCAGATGGTTCTGCTCACACCATGAGACAAAGTTCCCCACCACAGCCCTGTACTCAGTCTCATCACCACTGCTGATACATCCCACCACAGCAGAGTCATCAGAAAACTTCTGAAGGTGGCAGGACTCTGTGTGGTAGCTGAAGTCTGTGGTGTAGATGGTGAAGAGGAAGGGAGAGAGGACAGTCCCCTGAGGGGCCCCAGTGTTGCTGACCACGCTGTCCGACACACAGTGCTGCATACGCACATGCTGTGGTCTGCCAGTCAGGTAGTCCACAATCCAGGACACGAGGGGGGCATCCACCTGCATCACTGCCAGCTTCTCACCCAGCACGGCTGGCCGGATGGTGTTGAAAACACTGGAGAAGTCAACGCCATGCATGATAGTCACTACAGCTGTAAACATAAAGGAAAAGAACTCTTGCTGTGATTGTTATTTGACAGAGTCATCATTTATTTGAGTAAGCTAGTGATTGCCCCACAATTACCGGGTATTTCACAAGAGATTTAGTATTTACATGGAATTATTCCTCTGTATTAACAGTGCTTCTAAGTGTTTCTAAGTAAACAATAATACACTGTAAGAATGGACAGATGGACTTACAGTAGTGTTGTCATATTGTTCATTAGATCAAGGTCACAGCAATATATAGAATCTATACTTTCCTGCTGTTTTCATGCTATAGTTAATACTGTATCTCACTGACAACTGAGGTGATAGTACATGAATGGCATCATGTCATTTGTTGCATTGTGTTAGATGGATGTTAGAGTGTGTACTCGCAAAATATGTGCAGTTGTTTACTTAGAATATGTTTACAAAGTCTGTACACGTGAACAGTATATTGAAATTGGGTAAAATACCATATTAGAGTATTTGCTGATGATACAGAAGGTGCCACAGAATGAAGACGCTTGAGTTGCATGAGGTTCACCAACTAGAAGTTCACATTTGGTTACAGGAAGGGGGAGGGTGTGTTTTGGGGGCCTCTGCTACTCTGTGTGTATGCTGCATGTGTGTAAGCATGTGGAGCTCTTTGACCCAGATCTGTATGTCTTTCAAGGTCAACCCATGTCCACCAAATTAGACAGTCAATAACTTGTGATACTGCGCTGGTCAGTTTTAGCCTGGAGGCTGAAAATCACATTATTGTTAGAAATGTTTGCTGGCATGCAGAAGAGACAAAAAAAGTGTGTCTGATTTGTTGTAAGACACTATAAATCACTACATTTTCTATTTTTTACATCTTATATCTTGCAAAGTTCTCTCTCCTTCTCTGTCTTCCCCACAGTCTCCGTCTTTTAACCAGAGATTTATTTCACATTTGTCTCGAATAAATATTGTTTCCGAGTATCGGCACCACAATATCAACCTTATTGAATAATAAATTACCCTCTCTGTGAAATGCCTTCAGGTTAATAGACATTCAATGAATAAATAACAGGAAAACTCAACATTGAGTTAGGGAACAGGATATGCGGCTTTTTAATGATTATTTTAGGCCAAATGAATGAATTCTTTTGTGTGCTCAAATTGCAGTTGAGTGCACTGGTTGCTTCAGATTTTAATTAATGCACTAGGGTCTTTAATATGGATGTCGGTTGAGCCATATTGTGCTGGCAGCAGTTAAAAGAGAATTAATTCTCCACTCTGGCATTGTCTCTTTTAATTGAATAAATAAAGCCATTTCTTGCTCAAATGGATTTTTTTCTAAGAGTAATTATTTGAGCCAAACTCGATAATAAAAGGTAAGTTTGATTAGCATTCTTGCATAAATAGCTTGAAGAGAAATGGATATGATAGAGCCCTGTGTTTCCATTAATACGCAGCATTTTCTTATTCAGAGTCGCAATGAATCTGCTTTATCTTTTATTCTGTCCATAAGGAGACAGAACAATTTCATATTCTTGTATATTTATGTGTCTGTATTTTGTGTGTAATGCCTTGTTTCTCTGTATGCTCTACCCCCCCTTTTCTTTCTTTTGTGTTCCTGTGTCTTGCTCAGTCTTTAACTGTGGCCCACTTGCGTGTTAAAAAGCCTTTACCTGTTCATCTCAGTCAGCCTCCTCCTGTACTAAAGTTCACCAGAGGACACCTCCATTGTTCCCCTCAGCCATCATGTTCACACGGTCAAACACATCAAAAGCCCAGCAGGTGATTGTGAAACCGTCAACCGCTACCTCCATTTCCTCTTCCATCACCACCACCCCTGACACTGCCATCTGTCTCTGAAGCCAGGTATAGAGAGAGAGAGAAGGGAGAGTAGATACAGTACCACCGTTTGGATAGATTGAAATCATATTTCACAGCTGGAAACCATGTCAGGAAATGTTATGTCTTAGAAACAAGAACAGCCCTCACTTTACAAATGGTCAGGGGAAACATATTATTTAAGTGCTACCCAGTGCTGCAGAAGTGCAGCGATAAGTCAGGTCTTTTAGCAGCGTTCAAGAGCTGCACAGTTTGTCACATTTCATTTAGGCCATCATTTGTGATGAAACTTTCTCTCTTATGCATCAATGTGATGGTCAAAAACACTAAAGACTACAACATGCTTCTCTATCTGCACATAGGCGAACGTGCATGGGTGTTTTCGGAGGTGTTTGTATGGCTGGGTTTTTTTTTATACTTGTATGGCTTGTACAACATTACCATGTCTGTCTTGAACCTGCCTCCAGACAGAAAGTCGGATCAGCCAGTTGCCTTGTTTGACAAGCAGTTTTTCACAATGCTTTTTTGAGATTTGGAAGGTGTTGGATCATCTGCAAACCCCTGCGACCTATGGTTACCCATAACATCCTTCTCTGTGTAGATCAGCAGAGACGTTTACCTGTATCTGTGCAGCAGTATATTTACAGTTTGTTACTGCTTGTTACAAATGCTTTGTAAAAGAATGTTTATATGTGAGTACATTTGTGTATTTTTTGTGATTTCCTAGTCATTCTGAAAGGATTCATTCAATTTTAAAACTCTGTCCAGGTTCAGGCTAAAGGTTCAACTATAAAATGAGGCTCATGCAAGCAGGGCAGAAGCTTTGAAAGATTTGAATGCTCCAAAAATAACTCATACAAAGGTTTTCTCATCTGCCACCTCTATAGTCAAGGTTTGGTTGAGTTTGGGCAACAAAAACTACTTGGTTAAGGTTAAACAATGATCACCTTCATGCTTAAAAGATAGACTGTAAGTAGGAGATGGAACACAAACTGCTGTGTTTCCTGTCAAAGTCAGATGCTTTGTATGCCCAACAGTCCACCTCAACTTCCTCCCTAAGAGGTGTTATGTCCGTATCACATCATTCTATGTTTGCCTTTGATACGTAGAGAGGGCAGTCATCACGGACATGATTGCGAATGGTAATTTTCAGGAATGCGTAGGTCATGCGTAGGTAGTTTTAAGCATTTGAGAAAACAACCAATACAGTATTTTTTTCAGGTGAGAACAGTCTTGCATATGCCCATATCTTGTTGTTTCTGCAACCGGCATACTGCCCCATGCTTAGCAGGAATAAAACACTGAGCTAAATCAACAATTGTTTGGCTCATCTAGTCCTGCTAGCAAAAGCCTCGAGTTTGGTAGGATCCAAGAAAATAAATCCACTTCCCCTGAGGAAACAGACAGACAGCCCATTTCCTTTGCCCACAGGTCTGCCAGGCCATAGCTCAACGACATGGCTAAAAGGATAGAGAAATAGATTGCCCAACAACTTCAACACCTGATGAATGGCCGCTCAAGCAAAACAAGAGGGGTCCCTACTCTCTCCTGCTGGCTCTCTGGTTCCCACCATTTTGTTTATCTTCTCCATCATCTTTACAACCTGGGAACTTCCACATTTTTTTACTAGGGTGGAGAGAATCTGACATCTGGACTGTGTCTCGGAGATGGAGGGGTCGGGTCTAAACACTGACAGAGGGAATGGGCTGATCCACTGATAATTCGGATTACAAGTAAAAGTAAACATCTAGTGGGGCAGCAGAATTTAAAAAAAAAGTTGAATCCTAGAGTTTGGAAATTGTGTGGCAATTCATTAATTTATGTTTATTTAAACAAAGACAACTATATTACTCATGCTCAGATTCACCCATCTTTTTGATTGTTCTGCTTTATTCAATCCCTAACATTCAAATGTGGGGAATCCACTAGAGCAGCAGGGGTTTCAATTACTTCCTTTAAGAATTCTTGCCAGTTGTAGGAGAGACAAGTTGGATAGCTGTCTTTCATTTCCCTAAGTCATTTTGTTCACCAGGATTTGAACTTTGCTCTATATTCTTTATTTGGATACGCATCAGCTTCCATAAAGTGCTTGCTGGGGTCTACTAAAAAAAAAAATAAAATGAAATGTAAATAAGCAACAAATAAAAATAATAAAAAGTCCCCAAAAGTAATAACTTAAACAAAAATACTTATATGTGAGATTCATCATTCTTTCTTTCAGTGTCTTTGTAAAAGAAAATCTACTTTCTATTGGTCTTTTCTTGGTGGAGAGCTGCTAAAAATTTTAGTGACATTTTGGTGACTGTTGTGAGGAAGGAGATTGCTGAATAACAGTAAAAGTGGTGAAACTGCCTTAAACAATGAAAGGTAGAAGTACAAAAATATATATACCGCGGTACATGGAGAATGGATTTGTCTCTTTGCTTTTGACTAAAAGTCACATACCACGGAGGCAGTCACTGTTATCTGGAGTGTTTCTGGGAGGTCAAAGGTCACAGGAGGCTTCACAGAGCGGCCGTTCCTCCATCGTCACAGATTTGTCCAGACAATGTTATTCAAACACTGTCAGAGGTGAGGCTCTGTTACCGTGGCTGATGGATGAGATAGCAGGTTTTACAAGTTGGGCTACAAGTATATGCGCGCGTGCGTGTGTGTGAGTGTGTGTGTGTCCATGCTCGTGCTCTCACGTTTGTGTGTGTGTTCTTATAAACGGATAAGGTGTGACAGTGTCCGGGCGTACCTCGACAGTTAGATCTGTGGAGCGTCACTTGCTTCTCTATGGCCTCCTACATCATAACAGTAGTCTTAACTAATGGACAGGAGACATGTTTTACTCAGTGACAAGAAATGAAACGAGTTTGTAGTTAATACAGGTGGCCGTGCTTACTGTATATACATTAAGTAAAGGACAGAGAAAACCACATTTACTCATTTACCTTTTTTCCTTTTGTTCTTTGACACTTACCCTAGCTCCTTTTAAAGGCTTGTTCTACTTTATTACAACCTGGCTTTTATTTTTGCAGTTCTTACCATTACTCCGATCTGTAATAATAGAATTGTACTCCGACATGTAATTGCTGAGATCTGGGGTGACAGCAACATCACTAGAAAAAAGTTTGTCAGGTCAGGAAATACAAGCAGTTAACCAGTCAGCTAACCTGGGGGGAAACAAACCCCCAGGTTAGCTGAAATTATTTGGAATTGAAACCAAAAGTAACCAGAAAAATTATTACCAAAATTGTATGTCGTAAACATCCAGTTCATAGACCAACATCCTGGTTTAGTTGTGAGCATGCAATTTTTACGTGCAATGAGGTATTATTACTAACATTTCAGGTATAATCTTTTGGGATGTTTACCTCCATATAAAGTGTTATAATTAATCTGGCTAAACTGTTGGCTTGTTTACAATTTGTCTGATCATCTGACTGCTCGTGTGTCTTGCCCCATTTGTTCTAGTTATGTTGCTTTGCTCCCATATCTCAGCAATACCCTTGGTGAGTGCAATGTCATCACAATTGATAGAAATTAAAGCTTCAAAAATAAGACCCAAGTTGTAATAAACCTAAATTATCCTTTAATTGAAAAAGAAAGACAAAGAAAGAGAAATCGATCAACACAGTCCTACTGTTTACTCCATACAAATGTGGCTTATGTTTTCTTTTTCTGAGAATTCAACAAGTCATTAGTAATATATTTATTTTTGACAAGGAAAAGTGTGTCCTGTTAGGTCCACTCCCAGAGAAAATAACAAATCTTTAACCAGTTTGCAGGTATTCACAAGCCAATCTCAAGCTCCCAGTCGGACCCACTGCTCAAAGCTGCTTCTCTCATCTCACTTACTAAAGACAAAGAGTCATCTTTATGGCTTTGTCATGTAATCTAGTCTGTGTTGGAGAATTTTGTACCAAAATAAATGCAACTGCAGAAACTAGTTTGTTTCGACCTGCGGAGTCAACTTTGCACTCTGCAATTAAAATAATTTTTTGCACACTATACAAATGTGGCTAGTTATGTTTGAGTCTTTTTGTTCATTTATTTAACTTAATTTTAAATATACGTGTCTTTGTGTAAAATGGTAAAATCTGAGTGTAAAACTAAGCTTTACACGTAGCCGAAGGGAAGTTGGGAACACCCGTATTTGATGGTGTTCTGGGAGAGCTAGTGTTAGTGTGAAAGTTTAATCCCGGTAGTGTTTGTGCCATTCTCTACCTGTTGAGCAACAAAAAAGCATCATTATGGAGATTAGAATCTGATATCTTTCACAGTGTGGAGTGCTGTTGTTGTGTATTACACCCAGAAGCAGTTTAAAGTTCTTTACTAGAAAAAACAAAGAACCATCACTACAGTTTTAGACTTTTAACTGCTTGCTTGCAGCTATACAGGATACAATCAAAAACATTTTATTGTATCCAAGAACCAAAAGAGCAGTGAACTTTCCAATATTTGGAAAAATTGCTACAGGATTACATCAGTAACTGAACTGAGCTGCTCCCTCATCAATGCACTTGTCTTGTTGTTATAGATGTCTTCTCATCAGCCGTAAGATCCTTTCAATTCTTATGGTCTTGGTTCATGTGATTCTGTTAAATGATCACTTAAGGGGTCATATGTGGAGACTTAAGTCCTTTTCTGACAGCAGTCTGTTAAAAGTCACATCGTTGCAAAGTCATTTAATCACACTGACACACACACACACATATATTCCCAGATGTTTCATTTTGAAGCTGTTTAGCTGGTCAGGGGGGTTTGAGAGAGTCAGATATGAGGCTCCTCATCACCTCCACTATCCAATGAGGGTTTGTGATGCTCCATCCATCTAGAACGGTCAGTCTCTCTCATTGTCCTTCCCTCATTGTCTTGCTGCAGTCTGGTTTCCTGGAGGTTTTTTGCAATAAGCACGACATCTCAAAATGCAAATAAGAAAGCGCTGAAGCCAAGCTGAGCATGACAAGTTAGAAGAACTATGAGAAATATCCATGAAAGGGCTACATAGAGCAGACAGAACCAGGAAAAAAAAACAACTTTAATTCGTCACTGAAATAATACGATGGAAAGTAAGGGTGTTATGTCAGGGTGGTGGGTGGATGTCTGTACATCTGTCTTCAGTTCTGCTGACACAAGTTCAGTTGAGGGAAGTTTTAATTGTTTCAAGTTTTTCTCATTTAGTTGGTCTTATTTATTTATGGCCCAAAACTGTATTTAAATACTTACCTAGCCTCAACCAAAGTTTTTGTTACATAAACCTCACACATTCAACATTAACAGTTAGCTGTTTTATACTTAGCTATAAAGGGCAACTCTACCAATTTTACAGTTCAAGATCAGATCAGTCTACCTGTAAAAACAGTTGTATAATTTTGTTCTGTGGCTCTGGAGAAGCTCTATCAAACCTTAGAAAATAACCTTGATGGTGTCATTATGGAGTTTGAAAGACATGGCTGTTTACCAGGCAGTGATGGTCGAATGGAAACACTCACTGTCTGATTGCATAATGGGATTCTTTGGGGAAATCCAACTTCATGAAAGTCACTGAAGTACTATTTTATAAAGGTTGTTTGTTCATTTGTTTGTTTTAATTACAAAATATACTCAATATTAATACAGCTCTATGTGATGATTTCCATAATAAAATATCAACTTACCAATGCTGCTGCTTATGACTTGTACAGGATGTAAAGATGCCCCTAGCATAAAGGAGTATTGCAGTGATTTTGTATTGCACTTCCATAAAGTTACAGGACTTGTGAGAAACAAATAATGGTCAAAATTGAAGCAGCAGAGGCCAAAATACCCTTATTACTTCCTATTATGGGTAAAGCTTCATAAAACTTGAGTAAAAGATTACTCAAGTAAAGTCACTCAGGTTATTTTCTCAGACTCATCAAAGTTTCTCCAGAGCTGCAGGAGACATAATACAACTGTTATTACAGGCTGAGTACTCCATATGACTAGACCTGTAAATTGACTATGACCTGTAAATTGGCAGAGAGCCCCTTTATCTTATGACCCTTTAGACCTGCCTAGTCTAACCTATTTTAACAGAAACACACAGACCTATGAAAAAAAACTGAATGTATTTCTCAAGTTCAACGGATTGCAGTTCATACCTTTTGTCCATTTTGTTGCTATTATGCAAAGTTACCACACATATTGTCCACTCATCTTATGATGAACACATATATGTGCCATTTCAAGTAATTGTTTAAGAATGTTTGTCATTTATGTCAGCTCCACACGTGACAGCTCCATGTCGAATCAATGACTAAGATGCACTGCAGTGCTGACAAAGTTTGACATACGCTATCTGTGGGTGTACTAGCTTGTGTCTGTGTGTGTGTGAGCTTATGTGTGTCTGAGTAACTCGATCAATTATTAATTGTTTCAGTAATGGGCCCAGAGCCTCTGGAATGGCTCCATGTGTCCCTGATTAATACAGCTACAGCACTCCATACAGTTCCTCTCATCAACATATGGATACAAGAGAGATACAGGCAGGGGGAAATGGAGAGAATCAGCTAAAAAAATGCAGAGAGATAGGGGGAAAGTTCATGACAAACTAAATTGGCAAGAGTAAGTCACCGAGGAGCAGTTAGCAAGAGAAAGACAGGAAGACAAACAGAAAGAGAGACTTACAGAGAGACAGGGAGCGACAGCGTGAAAAAGAGTGAATTAACAACCGGCAGAGGTGATGGCTCCATCGGTGCCTCTCCAGGCATGCTTTCTGAAATGGAGTGGGCTCGACTATGTTGAGTCCTACTTAATAGTCTCCGGTGCTGTTTTGAAGGTCTTGATTAGCGCGCCCCACGGAGATTGACTCTGGGTAACGTGTGCGTTGATGAATACAAATCTGCAACATGGCCTCGGCCTCAGCGGGATTTGTTGAGCGAGTGAATCTAGCGGGCAGGTAATCAGGCTGGTGCAGGTTTATCAGCGGACTCTCGGCTCACTGCGTGATGCATGTGGAGATGCTCAGACATTAGGTTTCTTTCCAGGGGGAGACGTGGTCAATCACTGCCGGTGCAATGTGCCTTCCACTCAGAATACACATGTGGTCTGCAGCACAGTCACTCTATTGAATTTATGTCACGTGTTTAATGCACAGCGACATTTGCCCCAAAGAGGCTGGGTGGTTTTGTTAAACGCCCCAGCCCGAGTTTTTGGAAAGCACAAGACTTTAAATATACAGAAAAGGCCCATCTAGGGACTGGCACTGGGAATTAGCAGTAGCTATAACTGCTGTGATACATCGCATTGGATAATTGTTATGCAATTCTCTATGTATACTGTATCTGTCTCTATCAAATAAACTTTAAATGAAATGAAATGAAACTTAGCTCTAAGTACAAACCAAAGATCTCTCTTTGTCCTACAGGAAAAACCCTAAGGAAAGCTCTTCTCTCATGGACCATTTTTCTCTTTTTATCTGTCATTCTCTGTTTCCAGCGGTCTCTGTCTGTCACTGTCTCACTCTCCCTGTCCCTCTCTATGTCTCTGTCATGCTGTCACTCTCTTTCTCAGTCTTGTTGTCACGGTCTCCAGTACGAGGCTGAGGCTAGTACCACAGTGTCAGCAGCTGTCTGTGGATGCCCTTTCACAATAAAACAAAGAGAGACATAAGGCAGCAGTTTCCAACCTTTTAGCCCAATGACCCTTTAAAATGAATGAACCCTTGTCACTTATCCTTCGTCACAGGTTACATGTTTGTGAGTTGTGAGCAGTTCCACCAAAGACTGATTTTTCCAACCTTCTCAGATTGTTTTATTTAAACAAATTGTCTGATGAGCTAAAACTAGTATTAGTATTATCTAGTATTTCACACAAAAAAGCAAAGATTAGCAAACAGTTCTGACACACAGAGTCTGTTCTTTATTCCTCTCCTGTTGCAACCTTTCAAATTTATCTTGCAACCTCCAGGTTGGAAATCACTGGCATGAAGAAATGTTAGCCGTTGTTATTACGGCTTGATATTGCTGGAATTTTTGGAGGCAGGTGCTACTGCAAAAGCCAGGTTTTAGGAACCAATTCCAAAGCAAAACATTTGTTGATACTTTACTCTGATGGTAACATGTAGTTAAACCAAATGAGCTAAATTTCTCAAATGCAATAGGCAATCAGGCTGGATCTTCTGCATCATATGCAGTTCTTTTATTACATCCATGTATTTAACTCGCATTTGACTGACTCAGGAGAATCACGGCAAATGCCGGGGAATGTTTTGAGGTTCGACTACTTGTTATCCAGCTTCATTGTTCTTTTAATAACTTGACCACAGGGTTTTAATTTACCTGACAAGAGTTTCATATTCAAAGTGTGAGTGTTAAGCTGTTGTCAAGGCTAGGTTGAAAAATTGTGATACCATTGAGAGTTTTTTCTAAAACAAAAAGAAGAAGAATTCACTGAATCTGACTATAATCCAGTGCCCTTGTACATGTTTAACTTCTTTCCTTTTGTCCTTCCCTCCTCCTAATCCTTTCTTTTAACTCAAGCTCAGTGTCTTTGCATAGATCAAACAACGATGAAGTGACCAGCACTGAACGCTCTGGGTGTAATAAGTGAATGTGTGCTGTCTATTAGAGCAGATTAGTTCATGTAGCCCCTGAGTCTCATCCAGCCTGGGGCTAATGTCCTGTGTTTATCTCCTGAACATGACCACAGGCACACAGGGAGCTCGCTTTCTCTTTCTCTAACACATCCTCTGTACTCAAACAACCCTCAGCCTCATTTGTAACAAGTTTCTCCAAACAAAGGGCTAAATACAAAAAAAAAAAAACTGAACGTACTAAACCATACTCGAAGCTCAGCAAGAATTGTAAACCTCAAATTATTTTTTATTTGAAAGACCTACTTTTCAAGAAACTGTGTCTCTGTACCCATAATTAATGTGCTCTGCTTGTTTGGGCTTTAACTAAAATCCATAGTTTTTTTGGTTGGGTTTTTTTTTCCATCTCACAACATTCTACATTATTTATTTCCTGGCGCAATTTTATCACTGCTTTTAAAGAAACCGTGTTAAAAGAATGATTTCCTTCAGAAACTGTAATAATATTAATAAATAATAATGAAAGATGCCAATTTCCACTTATATACTGATTTAAGTGTCTCCATAATTCAAGGCATAATCATCCCATTGATATTCCCATAACTGCTCTAACATGCTGTCCATGTTTCCATTGATCGCCATCAAAGCTGAACGTATGAAGGACACCTTCATTCTGTTGTATTTTATTGGAGTAAGTAGTAAATAAAAACTCATTGTTTAAACTGACAGCGCCTTAGGCAAGGCATCAGCCAGTAGTTACCATCACATGATGCAATCAGTCATGCCGATCAATGCTATTGATCAGGTGAGGAATATTGGATTGATCTGGCATCGAGGGGAAACCAAGTGAAATGGCTGTTGAATGTAATGAAAGTTTGCCTCGTGTAAACTTCAACAGTGGCTGCGATCTATTCGCTGTTGACACACTCCCATTTTAATAAAGCTCAATTACAAGTGAGTCTTCTTTACTAATGGCGTGACTGCGAGGCTGTGATTTGCTGCTGTGACTTCCAATGATTCAATTGTCCAGGAAGTAGCAGATAGGAATGTGTTTGGGTGATTTGTTTCCCATCATCTCACTACACAGCTCCGCCGACGCTCGGGTCGATCCGCCACGCGGGATGATAGATGCTTTCATTCCTCTGATGTCAAGAGATATGGACATGTGTGTGTGTATGTGTGTGTGTATGATTGTGTTTTATGCATTAGCAGATAAAACATCCCTCCCGTCCTGTGTAACCTCTGCTGTAATGGTTCTGTAATGAATATCCATAAACCACAGGCAGGCATCTGGACAACACTCAGTAACCTCACACACACACACACACATACACACACACACACTCTTTCACACACTCACGCATAGGTACACTTGCACATTTATGTGACTGCACTCACATACATGTGGGCAAACATGCACAGTCATGAACACACACAGGTTTGAGTGCATGCACGTGGACACACCCAGAGGAACACATACACAAAGTTACACATGCAAATGACTATAATCACACGCATACACACAAACACACACCTCTCTACCCCGTTTCAGTCACAAAGAAAACACACAGTGGGTTTAGTTAACAAACACTAGATTTAGCAAAGAGGATGAACAAACCTTTGCTATTGTATACTGTAGCAGCTGAAGGATTTCTGGCCAAGCCAACCCATCCAAAGGCATTACATGATGTTAAAAAGATACAAGCGTCAATATGAAAATAATCGGTTCAACAGATTGACTGTTAAAGCAATCATTCAATCAGGGAGCATTGCAGGTAAACATTTAAGCAAACTGCCTTCTATGTAGGAGGCTAAACACAGGATTTGAGCAATAGTTTGCTAAAGTGACTTAATGTGACATTGAATGAAGACATAACGCATTCTTTCTCATATAAATGACAAGTTACATTTATTATCAAAAAAGGGAAACCATGATGAGGTCAGCACACAGGTTTTTTTCTACTGTTTTACTTGATTGGGTATGACCAGTGGCTGACACTAGCTAATGATAGCTAACCTTAGCTAGATATTTCTGTGTAACTGACATTATTAAGTCAGTTTGCTATCTGTAGGAGTCTTCACTACTTGTGATGAATGAATGAATGAGAGGCAAATTGTAAAGCACTTTGCATAAAAGTACCATATAAATGCAGCTATTTACCATCAAAAAACAAAAACGCCTGTCTTAAAAAGTTTACTTTTGGAGGCTGGGGCAGATAAGCAACTGGGAACTTTAAACTAGAAGATAACAAAATGTGTTTAAAGGCAAAGTACAAATCATATCTCTAGAGGTCTAGACGTCCTGCAGAAATTTAGAAAAGGCCAAATAACTGTATCAGCAAGGTCTGAGTAAAGAGCAACACACACTCAACACAACTTTGCAGAGCTTTTTTTCTTCACTATCTGTCAATTTTACTCTCACCTTGTTAAGGATAGAAAAAGCTCACAGATCCTGATTCACTCAGCAGGCTGCCTTACTGTATAAAATAACTGGAGGCACTGTGTTTTAGCTGCCGCACTGAGGCCAAATGGATGTCCAAGGCGCTGGAGGCCACTGTGTATTTCCTTTGAGTGCTTTCTATTTGGTTTTCTTTTATTGAAAGGTACAGGATGGAGTTGTTGAACGAAACATGGACACTGAGGGAAACTGAGAGAGATACAGAGAGACTAAAAGTAAAATATGGAGGGTGGCAAACACAGAGGGAAAAAAAAGGCGACAATAGAAGGGGATGCAGTCAAATGCTGAGCTTGATATCAGCTTGAAAATGCTAAATCTCTTAGCAACTCTCACACAAACTAAAAACGGAAGTAATGAAACAGCTTTTTCAAACTCGAGTCAAACTTGATCATCAAAACTGACAAAACAAAAGCTGTTAGTTTCTTTTCTCTTTTTCTTTTTGGAAACTCTTTTTGGAGACAGTATCCACAGTCAATGTAATTAGACCCCGTCTGAGCACACTGCCCCGTTGTTCTCATGTTGCCAAATAATGAGCATGCAGGGGAAGTCATTGGTCAGTAAATGAGCCTGGGGTCGCCTGTCAAGTCATTAAGTAATCATTAACTAATCTCATTTAATCATGACCTCATCACCCACCCCCTTCCATCACCCAACCCCCCTGCACCCACCAGAACCAGTTTTGTGGAGAGATCGTTTTACTGAGACCAAAGACAATCTTCCTGTCTCGGCTGGACAATACGGTCAATTCAGTTCTACTCTACTGACATTACAGGCGCAGATAATCACTGCCCATGTATGGTGGGGGAAATATTAGCTCTGTCTGCTGTTGCTTTATGAAACATGCAGTTGACAGTATGAAGATCAATTTGTTTCCATGAGAAGGAGCTGCAAGTGCTATCAATAATCAGTTTTAGGGCCACAAGACAATATTTAATCAAAAGTATGTCACAAAATTATGAAATATGTCCATTGCCATAGCTCAAAAGGACATCTTACTTGACTACAACTATCAGTCATTTATCAAAATAGTCATGGATTCATTTTCTGTACTTGACAAATCAATTAGTTGATTACTAATCATTTAAAAGTCCAGTCTGTAACATTTAGGAGCTATTGGCAGAAATGGAATATAATATTTATAAGTGTGTTTTCATTAGTGTATAATCACCTGAAAATAAGAATCATTGTGTTTTCATTGCCTTGGAATAAGCCGTTTTTTATCTACAGAGGGAGCGGGTCCCCTTCCACGGAGGCTGCCATGTTGCACCGCCATGTTATATCATCATGGATACTGTCATCATATATTCAAGTTATTTTTTGTTGTGAAATCATTTGAAATCACTGATTGATTTGAAACACCTACAGTGATGTTTACCATGACTTAGGCATGTCTCTACATGTTGGTTTTCATCGTGTCCTGTACACAAGTGAACGTACACCAGTATGCTTTGTAAAATGGTCAGGTATGCAGTTAATAGTGAAACAGCAGTTATATTAAGTGGAAGAATAGATAAAGCATGTAAAACCATGCTTGTTATTAATATGTTGTGTCTTGGTGTTTGAAAGTGAAGATGTTGACTGAAATGGTAAAATATTACCTGCTAATAATTCCTTTCCCAATAACAACTAAAAAATGAATTTGACAGTAGCTTTGCCTTCCGTTAAAAAGGCTTCTGTTACAACTAAGATTCACTGTGAGAGAACGGTAGTGGCTCTTCCTCTCTCTTGCCTATCTCTCTTTGTTTCCACTTTTACAATTATATTGTTCTCTCTTCTCCCACTTTGTTTTTCTTTCTCAAACACCGCTTTTGCTTTTGTCTCTCTGTTTCACTGCTTCCCCACTCTCCCTCTTGCACTTTCTTTCTCATTCTTTGTCCCTCCTTTCCTCTCATCTCATCCGCCTTTGTTAGCAATCTGGACGGTGTCTGCAGCACTCACTTCTCTTTCTTTTTTTCCTTATAAGGCTGTTTCATACTCTCTCTTAAACCCCCTCCACACACACACACACGCACACACATCTCAACCCCTCCCACCATGTTTTCCGCTTTCAACTGCTTTCAACCTGCCAGCAGAGGTAGAGGAGTTCTCATCCATCTTCGAGCCCGACTTTGACATGCCTGGATGTTAAATTAAAAACATATAGCCAAAAAGAAGTGGGTCGTATGCACCTGAAGTGTCCAAGACACAGCTAAGAAAATGAACATCATCCATCAAAAGCTTCCTGCATCTCCGCAAAAGCTTGTAGAGGAGAGAGCGCAGTCTGGCATCAGCCATCTCAATAGCCAATTATGGGGGGGGGGGGGATGGGGGTGTACACACATTAATGCATGCATACACAAGAAGGGAGCCACAAAAACAGTCAGAGAGACATAGTCAAAGACATCTCACTGATTTGATGTGTGGCATTCAGACTGTCTGAGTGACAGTCCATGTCTCTGTGTTTCTCTCTAGAGATAAACCATCTAAGAAGTGCCGACACTCCCAGACTTCTAGAGCAAGGCTGGGTGTGTGTGAAAGAAATCGTTTGCATTTTGCCCATTCATTAGTCCATACATATGTCTACAGTGTGTGTAGGCAGTAAACCCTGGGAGCAGTACTTCTACAAGCTTGTAGCTCAAAGCTACTTCATTACCAACTCATTCATCTAATGGGCATGAATTTGGATTTTTTTGGATCCCCCAACCCTAGTCTTGCTCTAGGGTTGGGGGATATGATGATATACACAATCAGATGATAAAAATTTGACAATATCGCTGATGGTAGACATACATTTTATACTGAGCTATCTACACCTTTAATATCTTTGGGTGTATTAGGCCAGTGGTTCCCACCCTTTTTGGCTTAAAATGACGACCCCCGTCATCAGTTGCATCTGTCGGTGGGTTTTGACCCACCCAAAGTTTTTTTTGTTGGTTTTGTTTTTTCTTGTTATATTTGAATATCTTTAAAAACCCAGAATATATTCAATTATACAGTAATTCAAAAGCAAAGATTAGATGAACAAATACAAACATATTTTTGTATAGCAGAAATGTGTCTTTGTTCCACTTTCATATCCTGTTAATCATCTTGTGACCCGTCAGATTTATCTTGCAACTCTTTGCAGGGTCCCAACTAAAAATCAATAAGCCGGACTGCCTTATGGGAGTACTGGATTTGTATATGATATTTTTATATGTGAGGAAGTACCTTGATTTGTCAAGGTATTGCAGGTGCCTGATTAGCAAAAAGCAGACATCCCTGTCCAGCTGATTTATCCATAAAATGAACTATATTATAATTTATATAGATATCATGATATATAATTTCATACATGATAGAAGATTTTATCCATATCCCTCATTCCTACCTTGATCTATTATGGATGGAAAACTGGATCTTAGTCGTGTTCTCACGCTGCTGTCTACAAAATGATGCAGTACATGTAGTGTGATTATATTTTGTTTATTAAAACTTAATCTAACTTTGCATAGCTTATTGAGAACAGAAATGGTTGTGATATATTCTGCGGTCAATGGTTGCATCAGTGAGATTGGTAATAGCAATGAACACACTGGGTTCTTTGGCTATAGAGTCCTCGTTTCTCCTGCAGTGAAGCGTAGACCTCTGTGAGAGTAACCTGGAGACACAGACATGGAGATGGGGTGGAGAAGGATAGCAAAAAGCAAAGAATGGTTAGGAATAGGTCCTGACGATATATGTAGTGTGTGTAATATGTGGTTTGGTGTAATCAATTGTAGTCCTTTCTCCTCATTTATTATCATACCTTCATTAAATTGTGTTCACAGCAGATGAAGGATCTTTTTCAGACCCGACTCTAAACTTCCTCAAAACAAGTGAAAATTTGAAGCCCAAAACCAGTCACATGTTATTGTTCACCAATTCTTCAAATCAGATTACTTACTTTGTGGTGATGAATGTCAAATGCAGCGCTTCTTCTTGGTTGTATGCCCACTGCTAGTTTCAGACAAGTGTGAACATGAAAGCTTATTGAGTGCATGTGCTCTTTTTCAGCAGTGCAATGCGTCACGCCATCACACCTCACACACATCAGAATCATGTCTGCATGTTCACTATTTGAATGTGTAAAAAAAAAATACACAGTGTGAACATCCACTTAAAATTACTTGCTAGAAATACAAAGATAACCCAGCAATGAGCTCAGTGGTTTAAACTGTGATGTGTCTTCGCTCTGAAGTACCCTTTGACCCTGCCACAACAAGACAACAACCACATGCAACTTGTCAACTCTCTCAACAGATCGGGCCCGATCAGGGCGACATGTTTATATTACAAAATCAGGCATTATTTTGTGGTTTATTCAAGAAGGATCAGCACACTGGATTGTACTACGTTAAATAAAATCCTTAATACTTCATTGATTCATGATTAATTAAATATTAGTGCACAGGTTTAACTATGTGCCTGAAGAGCTCTTAGGGATTCAGTGTTTTGCTCCAGGGCACTTAATCAGGTCTGATTGTCTCTGTAACCACTCACCTATCCTGTCATTCAAGTAAATTGTATCTTTGAGTGTATCATCTATGTCAGACTCAAATATCCGTCTGGATCCTCCGAAATAGATCCATAAATGACTACCTAGTTCTCATTCAGGTTAAAATAGTTCTGTCAGGCTGGAAGATAAAAAAGAGTGTGCAGTTAGTTGTCAAATCTGACTGCTGGTAATCCCAGTGATCTATTCATTCAGACATGACAGTGACAGTCTCTCTTTTTTTTCTCTCTGCTGCCGGAGTGCTGCAGTAGCTGACTGCGCTGCCATCCCTCAGTATCGATCTGAAAGTCCTGGGCCACCAGATTGCCTTCAGCAACCATCACCTTCTCCTGTCATAAAGGAAAAGCTGCACAGATTTCACCCTGTTTTAGTGGTCAGAAAAGATGGCTGATGGAAACAAGGCCAGGGTGTCACTCTCAAACTCAGAGTGCATGATCTGGATTGATGGGGAATGTGTTGATGTTTTCATTGATGAGATTTTTGGAACAGATGAAAAAGTAATCTTTTCTATCTTTGCTCAATTTCTGTGGTCAACGTAGGTGCTGACAATGTCAACAGTTAACTGTTTATTGGGAACTATGTCCCTTTCTGTCTCTCCTATTGGCTGTGTCTTCCTCTCCCTATCTCTTTCTCTATCACTTCACCACTCTCTCACACATACACACCTGAAAGGGCACCAGCAGGACTAATTATGGACCAACAATAAGTCCCCCCCAGCTCCACTCCGCTCCCGGCTGCGTAACAAATTCATTGGCACATCGCTGCCACTATTGTAAATCAATCTGACAGACTCGGAGGTGAGCTGCTGAATACAATTATGCGCCATGTGTTTGTGCCGCAACTTGTGCTCACACAGGAGTAAACGGGCTATCCAGTTGTTAGATGTCCACATCCATCTCCACAGTGGACTGTTTGATGTTCAGAGGGGGACCACATGTGGGGGACAGTAAAGGCAGACGGGCTGGGAGATATTGGAGGCTGGGGAGCAGGGACAGGCGATTTGAGCCAGGGACCACTGGTAGGACATGGTGTAGACAAAATGACTGGATATATTAAACAGAAGGAAATGGGTACTAAGGGTATTGTCCAGATATGAAGGTGGCAGCTGGGGTAAGCTGGTGAGGAGATGCATTAGCTTTGAAATACTGAGAGCTAGGAGCCACAGAGCCTGACATCAAGATAGTGGTTTGGATCTGGTGTATTGAGGATAAGGTGTTTGAGGATTGAGGTGTTTGTTGTACAGCTTTAAGGTTACGGTCAGTAGCAGTAGTCTCATTGGTAACAGCACTCAGTCTGGGTAATAGCTGTATTGTAGGGACCAAACAGATATGGGGACTTGGGAATGAAAAGGAGCATCAGGCGTTACAATTGTGCATTTTATCCCATGTAGAGTGTCATAGTGAAAGGCCACCAACGCAGCGTCTGGGATGCCTCACGATTTTCCAACAAAAAGACTAGTGTGTCAGAAATGTTTTGCCTTCATCTAATTTGACAACTTCTACGATGTGTTTGGTGACATTGACAAATTGGAGCAAAGAGCGCTCTTCCATGGACAACTGTAAACATGGCGAAGTAAAAGAGGAATGGTGTTAGTGGTGCTGCTAGGTGAACAGTGAAGTTGGTGCCTGGCACCTTGGCAAGACGACAAGCTTTGATTGGTCGGGGTCCAACATGTACTCTACCATGTCTCTCAGTCAAGTCACAGCAAGAATTTATAACTCTATTATTGCCTAATCTGACACAGTGACCATCTCAAAAGACAACAATATTGTGTAGTCTGATACCATCAAAACAGTTGTAGTTGTCATTTTGTCAAGGATTAGTTCAACCAAAATTATAAAAAGGATATATTTTCAGCAATGCAGATAGTTTATGTTTTAACTGGTGTTGTAAGTATAAAAATGGTTTCCTGGTTGTTTTGGATAATCCACAGAGCTCACCATAAACCGTTCAGACATTTTTGTTTTACCAGCAATGGAAAATTGTTTCTGATGAAAACTGTGAAAATCAGTGAGATCTGGTAATATCCAAAATAACCAGAACAGTGTTTCTGGAAAGAGACACTGCTGTTGAAACTTGTCTAAGTACTGTAACAGAAATGATATATTATTCAATGTACTCCTTAAGATTGAAGTGGTTCAGAATATAGGCTAAAGAGCAATTAGGATACAGTTCAGATATATAGAGGAGAAATATCTGCTAGAAAAAGAAAGATAAGCATTCAAAATTGTGATGTGTCTTCGCTCTGATGTACCCTTTGACCCTGCCAGCCATAATCAAATCCTGTCCTCACACGAAGAGTGGCAGAAGCTGGGAGAGATGATTGACAGCTGGCAGTGAAAAAAAACCCCACAACAACCACATGCAACTTGTCAAAGTACTCTGGACACCAGATAAAGCTCCTGAGGGCGACATGCTTATATTACAAAATCAGGTATTTTGTGGTTTATTCAAGAAGGATCAGCACACTGGATTGTGCAATGTAAAATAAAATTCTTGGTACTTCATTGATTCATGATATATATATATATATATATATATATATATATATATATATATCATTAAATATTAGCGCACAGATAAAACTTTGTGCCTGAAAAGCTCATAGGAATTCAGTGTCTTGCTCTCCAGGGCACCTAATCAGGTCTGATTGTCTCTATAACCACTCAGCTGTCCTCTCATACATTTTATCTTTGAGTGTATCCTCTGTGTCGGACTCAAATATCTGTCTGGATCCTCTGAAACAGATCCATAAATTATACCTATTTCTCATTCAGGTTCAAATAGTTCTGTCAGGCTGGAAGGTTAAAACAAGTGTGCAGTTAGTTGTGAAACCTGACTGCTGGTAATCCAGCTGATCTCTTCATTCAGACTCAACAGTGACAGTCTCTTTTTTTCTCTCTCTCTGCTGCCGGAATGCCGCGCTTGGGATGACTTTCCCTGTATACCCACGCAAGACAGAACTTGTGAGAAGTATTAGATTTATACAAGAAATCTTGTGTTTGCTGCAGGTGACTTGTGGTCACAGACTCGATGTCAGAGGACCTGATGTAGGAGTATAGATGGTGTGCAGGCCCCGGACAGCCGAAGTGCAGTGTGGGGGCGGTGTACTCTACAATATTGTACTGGAATGTGTTTGTGGAGATTATTAAAGAGCCATATATTTCAGCTGCAGCCCCACAGGGCCTGCTCTTACCGGCTGATCTCCACACTGGCAGACGGCTAATGAAACAGGCCTCGCTAGAGATTCATCACTGTGGAGAGCCAAGGCGATTCTCTTCCTCTCTTCCTCCCACTCTTCTCTCCTTTTTTCTTTCTCAAGTTTTTTTTTTTTTCTTTCTCTGTCTCAGTTTTGGTCTGTTGAATGTACTACAGTACATCTGGTTCAAACACAGCTTACATGAACTCACATCTTGTCAGACTTCTGTCCCAGCATCATGACTCTCTGTTTGGCTCCTTGCTGTCAGTTTCTGCTCCTCTATCACAACAGGAGTGCATTAATTGCAGTTTGATGTTATCTGGTTTGCTCAGAACCCCCAGAGCCCACTAGTGAGTAAGCTAACTAGCTTATGAGCAAGCAAGCTAAGTTTACTTTCAGTCTAAGCTTGTCCCAGAGTATATCAGCATAGCCTCTAATATCACAAGCTACGCATACCACAATGAACCACATGTGGCAGGTGAAAAAAGTCTTGCAATGAGAGGCTGAAAACTACTTGCTAGCTAGCACACTAGCTCACTCTATAGCAGGTTAGATCACTTCTTTGTTACCAGTTAGCTAGTTAGTTCTTGTTAGCAGGTTAGCTTGCTAGCAGGAAAGTTCACTCATGGGTTTAGCTCACTAGCTTGTTTGCGACAGTGATTGCTAGCTCAGTAGCTAATTTCAGTGGACCCAGCCATGCTTTCTGAATTGTCAAAAGTGGACGATGACATTTCTGCAGAAACGCTCTGGGTATTTTAAGCAAAACCAAATTATGACGGTCCAGGAGTGTTCTATCGTAGAAAAGGTAGTCATTCTCAATCTCAATTGTGTCCACAATTGAGAATGACTTCCGGATGGAAGCCGAAACGTCCTGATTCTGAAAACAGTGTCCAGATGACTACGACTGAAACCTTTTCTACGACAAAACCAAATTATGTCAAACTGACATTTACGGCACTTTCAAAAAACAGGGGCATTTTGTAGCATTCACTTCTTAGCATTCAGTTTGAAAGCTGGGGCAGATTCAGAGTGGGGAAATCACAGGAGAGAAACTCTACTGGGATTCAAGCCAGAGGGGGTACATCTAGCTCCAGAGGTGTTGAAGGTAACCACTCAACTATGAGAAGCACACAGCTAATAGCTTGTTGATATTACAAGGTCGACCAGAGGGGATCAAAAGGGAGTAAGTTTGGGATGGGATAGAGGGGCAATATAAAGCTGCGAGGAGGGAACGTTTTTTTCTAACACACAGGATTTGCCAAAGGGTTGTATTTCTACTCCTCCATCAGTTCCAGCACTCATAATCCCAGGTTTGAGGATGAGCAATTTGGACCAAAAGTGAAATTTCAGGCAAGAAAATAAGTTTCATGTATGAAATTGGAAGAGCTGATGAGGTACCAAAAGTATGTTATGTATTCAGGTAAGCACTCCTGTCAAGACCTGGCTTGAAATGTTAGTGAAACAGGATGGATGGAATGAGGTGAAGAGATTTGTTGGTGGAGGGAGAAGTATAACACTGCTATAGAATGTGATGTCAGGAGACTGAAAAAAGCAGCTAATGGGAGACACAGAAGTAATTGTCTTTGGCAGATTTTTATTGGACTGTGTGCCAATAAAGCTAAATAAATTCTATGGAATTGGAAGGAAAATGTTGGTAGAGACAGCAAGAGGTGATGGAAGAGGAAGAGATATGGATGGAAGGGTGGGAAAGAAAGGGAAAGAGAAAAAGAGACTGTTGCACTACAGGGATCAATTACTAGGAACTGTGAGTTATGGTATTTGCTACACCAAGTGCCATGTGGCTTTATTGCACTGGGACAGTGTTTGGAGGAAGAGGGAGATTATTAACCGCACACAAAGAGAGAGAAAGTGAGGCAAAGAAAGCCAACAGAGAATCAGAAAAGCATCGTAAGAAAGAATGAGGAAAAGAAAGAGGGAGAGGCGAAGAGAGATGAGTAAACCTTGAGGCTCCCTCTTCACTTCTCTTGCAGCTCTCCACTCTTTCCATTTATGCTTGTCTTGCACTTTCAAGCGTGGAGCCCATTAAAGTGGATGACAGTGTAACTCACCACTGATAATCAACAGAGGTAGGGAGAGAGCAGATTCGCAGAAGAGACCCCAGGCCTTGTTTATTATGTTAGATTTTTCTATTGAATCTGACTGTGCTGTAATTTCTCAAAGTGGGAAGGAGGTGCAAGGAAAGTAATTTCCAGAATGAATGATCAAGACCTGTGTAGACAAGGAAAGGACAAATGTAGTTTACAGTTTATGAAAGTTCTAAGGGGAAATAAAAAGTTAATGCGACATTTTCAAATCAAAGCATCTGACAAATAACAGACCTTAACCATGCAAATACAATCAATATGGTTCATACTGAGACAATAAACCTACTTACTATGGGTTTATCACAAATATATGGTAAGCTTTTGGGTTTCCAAACTAAATCATGATATACAATGATGACTGTACAATATAGAGAAAAAAGGCAGATTTGAAATCTGTGCCACACGCAAACAACCTGTACAGTGAATGCCTCACTGGCTGCTGAATGTCATTCCAAAATGAGATAAACCCTATTAATACAAAAGACACATATTGCATACATATTGCTGACGTGAGCAGATTTTTGGGTTATAGAACATATTAATGAAATTGCATACAAATAGTTTTGTATTTGGGAACATTTGTGTTGTAAAATGACTTGAATAACAATTTCTGGGAGTAAAAGTTTTACCAAATATACAAATATCATTTTATGGAGGGAAACCCATTTCACATCTTTTATTTTAATATTTATATATGATTTAAATATATAGGATATGTCGATAATAATATTTTTTAGGGCTCCACAATGCCAATCACAAGTTCCCATGATTCAAGTGGATTTCTTCAAAGTTCAACTGTCCAGAAATATTTAATTTACAATTATGTAAAACCGAAAAAAGCTAGTAATTATTATATTTGAGAAGCTGAAACCACAAGATTTTTTTGCTTGATGATGGACTTAATCAATTATAAAAAATTGCCAAATAAGTTTAGAATCAATAGATTATTACTTACCATACCATACTTACCATATCATCTGTGTAGCTGCAGTTTGAGAGCACAGTCTCGTACCATATACCACAACTGAATGACAAATGTTAATTAATAGCCTTTTAGCTATAGCTATATCTGCAGTGTGTCTTAAACTGTTCCCTTTCACTGTATATGATGTCTAGTTGCCCCTGGGTGTCAGCGTGTTTGTTCTGTAATCCCCTGCAGCCACGCCACCACAACAAATCCCTGCACATTTATTGTACTTAGCAAACAAAGAGGCTGTGAATTATAGTCAGTCACCCAGTGGCACAGCATGCAGCCACTGTTCCCACTGCTGCAGAGCAAATGAGTAGTGGAAACAAACACACCTGTCAAGCGCTCCCAGTTTCCCCTCACTGACCCTCGGTTGGCTGGATGAAGTGCAGTAATGTGTTCTGCCGGACTGGCAAACTGCTGAGACAGTGGTTTGATATTATATTTAAAATAGCTATAACAAGGACAGTTACAAACTGTAATAATCGCAAGGCTCATGGCAAGGCAATAGCACAGTCGCATCAATGCCATGAACATAAAGCAAAATATAAAGCAAGATATCTTGAAAAATATTTGCCATGTTACTTGATATTCAAAGGATGACCCCTAATGATCTCTGTGCCCCCCTGATCTTTTCTTTAGTGCATCCATCAGTTCATGACTTGAGCAACTCTTTGGTCCACCCTGAAAACTGTGCAGTGGGGCAAAAAAATATATCATTTTACTCTAAATAATTTTGGGATGAGGACAAAAAAACCCCACAAAATGAATAAATCTAAGCAAAGGTACACTTCAAATGTTGATTATGAATGTTGAAGCACATGTGAGTTGGGAGTTGATGGGAGTTTCGAACAGACATGGAACAGCCACTGGAGGCCGTTAAATGACTCCACTTTGCTCCAAAGAAAAAATAAAGGACAGATGGCAGAGGGGAGGAAAGACAGGAAGAAACAAGAGAGATGGGAGCCACAAGAGAGAAGTTTAGAGATGGATAATGATGATGGAGAAAGAGGAAGGGAGGTAATGATTGGAATACATCCAAAACTGCATGGATAAAGACATGAAAGAGGAGCAGAGAGAAAAACAGAAAAGGGGGACCTTGTGAGAAGGAGGGAAGGAAGTCCAGAGAAGGAGAGGAAAGAAAAGACGAGAGAAGATGAGGAAAGGGAGTGGTGTAGGGGGGTAAAAAGGCGGGTGAGGTCAGGATTCGACCCTGTGGCGTCCCATGGTAATTGAAATTAGGTGGGGGTGGCGGGTGGGGGGGTCAGCGAGACTGGAGGAAACAGGCGACATGATAATCAATTTGAGGCTGCATCGGAAACATGAGCCACTGGGGGGGCCTCGTTCCCCCTACCAGGCCTCCAGATGGCCCCGGCCCCGGCCCTGTGTGGGCCCTGTCAGAGCACGCAGTGTGTGTGTGTCAATGCATGTGTGTGTGTTTTTGTGTGTTTGAGAGACAATACCATCTGCCAGGAGTGCAAGGGGAGTTCAGCAGATGTATTTGCTGACACTAGGGGCGCAGTAGGGTAGAGACAACATACTGTATAGATGTTTGTGTGTGTGCGCGCGTGTGTGTGTGTGTGTGTGTGTGTGTGTGTGTGTAGGGACTCCCACCATGCTGTTGTTGGAGAAGAGAAATGGCTAGAGCAACACACACACAGACACACAAACTCAAGGATATGTGCAGATTTATGCAAGAAAGACAGTTAACATTCATCTTTAAAAAGCTTCAAAACTTCACCCGACTTTTGTTCATGTTTCATGCCGTGATAGAGCCCAAAACACACACAACACACACTCACACACCCCACACACTGACAGTTTGTGAAGATACTAATGTGTCCTCAGGGTAGAAGCTAAAGTCGTGGTGCTCTGGCTGTTTGTCTGTCACGCAAAGACTGGAAGGCAACTGAGGGAGTTTGTTTCTATAAAATACACCACATCATTATTATTTAGGAGATGCTGACAGTTACATTGTTATCAGTGTTGTCATGTAGAACCCTTTTATATGAGGAGGTCATCTCCAAAAAGGCCTATAAAATATATATAATATATATAAAAATATATATATTCCACTCATTGTCAGTTTTTTATATAGTAGATACATTTCTCCAAAGTCAGGTGAGCTCGGTTTTTGCTGTGCAGTGTTTGGATGATGACATGGTTTGCCGCATCTTGAAACTGCCTAATCTTGTCAACAAACAACTAAACAAGATTTTACAGATGTAAAACCCAGACTGATTCAGCAACTGCATGACCTATTTCTCGCCTCAGATATATTCAAAAACTGATATTTGGGAATAGTTTGGGAGAAAATTGATGTCTTCAAAACAGCTACCCTATTTTTACAATACTGATGGCAGCGTAGCGAGTGGTGTGTTCATCCAGTCAGGTGGAGGGAGGGTTCATGTTGTTGTGTGAGTGAAGGAAACTGTCAATCACCTATTGTAAAGCTTTCTTCATATGGTTTATGTTGAGCTAGTGTCTGCTTCAGAGAGTATATATCACAGCAAAACTCTTGATATAAACAGAATGCAGAGGCCAAGTGTTCAATTAGCTGCATATACATTACGTCCAGGAATCCTTAAGGTGTTTTTGAAGATGAAAAAAAATGGTCACAGAAAAGAAAATGCTCTTCAGGCACTCAGGCAGAGTAAGGGTAAAGTATATTAAAAGCCTTTATTTAGTCAGACATAATGGTTTAAATGTCGGCCAGCTTCGACATCAAAGGGTCCTCTAAACTCTTGATATGTACTAATCCTACAACACAAGCTACAGTAAATCAGTGGCTCGATGCTTTTATTTTTTTCTCCTTTCTTTTTTCCGTCCTCCTTGCTTTACTCTTCTTCTTTCATTAACATTCGCTCCTTAATGTAGTATCTCTGTCGTTTTTACCAGAACGCTCTCAAGAAACAGATAACGATCTCAAAAGACTGCCTGAAGGAAAAGAAGCGATCTGTTTTTGTTTAAGAAGTTTTGCACACATTTTAAAAATCATCCACAGTAAAAGAAGATCAACTTGAACTGCGTATGATAACAGGTTTAGGGTGAGCCTCCCACACTTCGTAACCCAAGGGATCTTGTGCCTGCCAACATACAACATGGATGCACTATTGACACAAGTCCTTTCAAACAAGGCAAATGATACGAATGATAAAGAGAGTCAAACATGAAAACACAAACCTCACTCAGCTGCTCAGGGTTAACAGACGACGGCCAGTCGATCTGAGGCAGCTTCATATATCTCCGAGCAGACGGAGGAAAGGAGGATGAGGCGGATGTGAGGGCTGGAAAGCGGGAGAGATACAGCGCGAGTGGAGGTGTCTCAGAGGTTTTTGAAAATAGTCTTGGAGGAGAGAGTAGTGGGACGCTCAGCTGCCAGCTGGTAGAGGAAAACAGACAGGTAAAGTTTTTCCTCTGACGTAATTTTAAAATGAAATCCAGTTAAAAAATTCAGTATTTATTATTTCTTGTCTATTTTGTTTTTTCTCTTTATTTCTTGAATGAAAGTGAAAAACTCCCACACTCTCTTATGCTTACTGCTGGTTTATTTCCTGCAACATTTCAGTCTAAACAACCTTAGTAGTCTTTTTCTAATTCTCTTGTTGGGGTTGTTGACGTAGACTGTTTAAACGTGGACGTAGTGTCCGTGACGTCACTCATAGGTTTCTGAAGAGCCGTTGTGAAGCTCAAGGTGGGCGGCTCCCGTTGGCTCCAGCCGTCGCCATCTTGGCTGTGCCTGACTTGGGCACAGAGGTGGAGCTGAGGCGGGCAGAATGAAGCCTGGTTGCTGAACCACCCATCGGCTAGCCACCTTTTACACTCCGCTGCCTTCCGATGTACCTGTCACACATTTAGGTGTATAAAGATATAGTTTCTCAATTCTTTTTATTCCTTCTGTATAAAATGGCGGTTTACAGTACTGTTGTGTGACAAAATGTGTTTAGAATATGAATGAAGAATGATGCAAAATGAAGCACATATATATATATATATATATATATATATATATATATATATATATATATATATATATATATATATATATATATATATATATATATATATATATATATATATATATATATATTATTTATGCAGGCTGTTCTACAAGTGGCTTAATTAGACATGCATGGTTCCATCCCCAAATCACAATGCAGAGCAGCATTCAACAGGTGGAGCACTGAGTGCAGAAATAGCAATTCATTTTACAACTAAACATTCAAGAACAATAGTCCTGTGTCTTAAACCACCGAAAAAACACAGGCTGCATGTGACAGGTCCTAACAGTAATAACCTCAGGTCAACTCTATGTATGTTAATGTATCAAAACTGGGCAGAGGATATGCTGAAAATAAGAGGATCAAATCATTCAGTTTGGTTGGCATTGTGTTTTTTCCAAAGATACTGTTTACATTTAAAAATTAACTTTGTTCTACTAAAAATATTTCTACATTATTCATTCATGAATATGAAAGATTACCACCAGGATGTTTCAGTTCCCACAGTTCTATGTCAGTTGTTTATAAAATCGAACTTAATTTATAGCACGGAATCCTGGTTTAAAGTAATAAGTGTAACATCGTGGGAAAGACGTCAACTTTGATGCTTTAAATGTCATTCAAAAACAAACGTCAAAAACATTTGTAATTGCACGTAATTAATACCATGTGTTGCTTTTTGCAAATACATTATAGCAGCATAGTTACATTACATTTCATTTAGCACAAAAGGAGCCCTTTTCTTTTGAATGCATACTACCAAACTCTCTCAAGAGGTGTGTGCCAAGTGAGCGGATCGAGGACAACACTGGCAATTAGTGCAGGCTGACAGATGAGCAAGGCACTGCACTGGAGACTTTGATGACTACAGGAACTCTACACACACACACACACATAATGTATACACACAAATATACATGCCTGGTTAGCCAGCAGGGCCGTGTAGACGGGGGCCACTGTTTGATTCAGGAAGTGAGACGACTGCAAATCGGGTCTTGTTTTCTTATTTAGCATAAACACGCATACGCACATACACTTGTACAGATGCAGAGTAGACAAAAAAACAAACATTCCTATCGGCCGACACACACACACACAGATACAGACAGAAAGAATTGTTGCTGGGGTTATCTACTAGTTTTGAGAACACATCATTATGCTGCTGTCGCTCTGCTTCTTTATGTCTGTACACTGGCATGAAAACGCTGCAGCCCGTGGAGTGGAATAGATTTTGTTTTGTGATTATGTGATCAGTAGGTGTATTCTCAGTGTGCTGTGTAGAACCTGAACAGTGCTGGATTTTTGAGGTCGATACAGATATTGATATTTGAGAGGGGTTTTTTTTGTTTTTTTTTTACATAAACACATAACATAAACAAGTATCTTTACCAAGGTTTGGCCCCAAGGATGGATTATCAGGCAAAGCAGGCAACGGCCCCAGGAATCCAGACCTTAAGGGGCCTCTAAAGCCCCAGGTTCATTGTTATTGATTGGCTGTAAGCAATTTGATTAATTGCAAATTTATCAGGGAATTTGTGCCACTAAAGTAAAATATCAACAAAGGCAGGTCCTGCACTATTGGCTAATCTTATGGCCCAGTCTTATGAAGGGCCATTTGTCAACATGTATCATTTTAACTCTATTTTGATCAGGCCATGGTTGGACCAATGTGTGAGTCCATTGTCTATTTGTTTGTTCATCAGTTAGCAGGCTATCGCAAAAGGTTGTGAACAGATTTCAATGAAATTTGGTGGAAAGTTAGGCCCAAGGAACACATGATTAGTTTGACAAAAAGTTCTATTTCAAGAATTCAAAATTCTTCTTGCTCTCTTTCATTCACTGACATTTGTTTTTGATAAAACACTGAATAAGCAGTCATTAGCATCATAATCTTGACAACAATTGCTCAATTATCACCCTTTGTCCTCTTTTTGTCTTCTGTTCTCATCCCCCGTTCCTGTCCCTGTCCCTGTCCCTGTGCCACCTCTCCTCGCCTTGTCTTTAGGTGAGCCTGCAGTGGCCAGAGAGAATAATTGTCTGAATGCTGCCAAGGCCTGCAACCTGAATGACACATGTAAGAAGTACCGCTCGGCCTACATCAGCCCCTGCACCAGCCGCGTCTCCACCGCCGAAGTCTGCAACAAGAGGAAGTGCCACAAGGCCCTGCGGCAGTTCTTTGACAAGGCAAGACGCTTCTGACACAAGCTTATCAAAAAAAGAAGGAAAAAAAGCACCCACACTGGAGGTTTTCCAAACGACTGATATCTGATAAAAGCTGAATGTCCACCACAAAGGACCTGCTTCAAAAGGAAGAATGATTTTGAAGTGGATAAGTTAGAGGGGTTGTCAAAATCACAATAAATAATCATGTGGGCTGTTATTCAGGGTTTGCTTTTCCAGCACTGAGCTTTGACATTGATTCATCCTTTCACATCATCAAACACAAAAGATGTTTTTGCTGTCTGTGCCATATTGTAAAAAACAAAAAAAACAAAAAGTGAAACATTGTAATTACAACAGAGAGCTCTCTGCGTGAACAGCCTTAAACCTTGTGTTTTCTTTGTGCTGGAGATAAAACTATGATGACATTCTTCTATTGTCTTGTTACAGCCATCTACTGTTACCATCTACAGTGTCATTCAATACTACATCAAAATTTATTGATTTACATTTGTGCGTAATAATCTGTAAAATTCTCCATATTGTTTCATAAAAATGTGTTCATAAAAATTTACAGTAAACCATTTTCTGTTGTCAATCATAATATATAATGCATGTATTTACCTCAAAATTGATATCGATCGTTATTATCGATCTTAAACCAAGAGGTTGACAGGACCTTGACTGAACTGGAAATGGGTAGTTAGCATGAGCTAAGTGGCAATAGCCACTGTGAGTGATCAACAAAAGAAAAGAACATCAACAAAACTTCAAAACAAAAAATCGAAGGGAAAGAAGCGTCTCTGAATGGGCAGAAAGTGCAACATTCGGCACAAAAAATATGACCCAAATAATAATAAAAAGGAACGTCTTGCAGATGACTTCACTTCTACACTTAATCTTGTGTTGTGATTCTCGTGCCACACAGGTTCCTCCGAAGCACAGCTATGGCATGCTGTTCTGCTCATGCCCGCTTAGCGACCAGACAGCATGTTCTGAACGCAGGCGTCAGACAATCGTCCCTGTCTGCTCGTACGAAGAAAAACAGAAACCCAACTGTCTGGAACTGCAAGCCTCCTGCAAGACCAACTACATCTGCAGGTAGGAAACAGCAGGCCTTCAAAATGTATCCAAGGTCCCCGGGCAGATGGGACCGGGGACACCGTGGTTTATGATTGTGCTAATTCTACTTGTTGGTTGGAGCAAATTATTACTGCTGTCATAACGTTCCAAAGATGTAAAATCCTGCCTCAAAGGATTGCACACACACTTAACATCTTTTAGATGAAAAAAAACCCTACAGGGTATCATTAAATGAAGAACTGTGTATCTGACACTTGGTCACATGAGAGGACATTACATTGACTTAACAATATTTCCCTGGAGACTTACTCTAAACTTAACCTTACTTGAACGCTAATCTTAACTATAAACCAACTCCTAAAACTCAATCGTATACCTTGTGAGCGTTTTATCCCCAAATCTGAGTCCCCACAATGTGATTCACAAGTACACACAGGCACAAACAACCAACACGCCCTTTGGACACGTCTTCACATTGTATACCAACACCAGCAGAAATAAATTGTCTCCCAGCTGAAGTCTCATATTCACACACACACACGCAAACACACACTCAAACACACACAAATGTAAAAGAGTAATTCACTGATGGACATCTGACGTCACCCTCATTGGAGTGTGTGTGTGTGTGTGTGTTGTACAGGCTCTAGAGCCTACAGCCAGCAGTCGTGTGGCTCTCTGGGATTAAATGGAAGCATAAGGCATCATAAATGAGCTCCATTTGGACTGTGGCCTCAGGTCTTCCTCCCTCCCCCCTCATCCTTTGTCTCTACTTAACAGCAAGCAGCATGACAACAGTAAATTCTTACTACAAGTTTCTGTCCTTCCTTCCATCTCTGTCTTTTTTCTCTCTATCCGTCAGACATACGCTCAGGGCTAAACAACAGGTCTCACTGCAGCACGGAGTTCCTCCCAGTCCATTTGTCAGTTAGCACAGATAGATTAAAGCCATGCATTTCCACAAGCTCCCTCACCATATGTCAGCTGTAGTGTACTGGCTGATGTTGACAACTCTCACTACGCACTGCTCTGCTCTGCTCTGCACCAGGCTGGTGTGATTAGATAGATCACACTGTGAGTGCATATAGTATGTGTAGTGTGTGTGTGTGTGTGTGTGTTTTGGTACATGCTTGCAACTATTTCCTATAAACAGAGAAATCTGTTCAGAAACTTTGTTTATTATTATAAACATTATTATTTCTATAATTTAATGTAAATAATTCAATTTAATTTATTATTAATTAATTCATTTCTTTTTATAAGCCACATAATTTTTTGTCTTTATTTTTTTTATTTTACTTTTATTGTACTACCTTGTTTTGGCATCATCCACCTATTGGTCATGGTAACGCCTTCTAACTAACTTCCTCTGGTGAGCTCTGGGGATGTAGCAACCAACAATGCACGAACACAAGCTGTCAGATAATCACACAGGTTGTTAATAATTGAATACAACTTTTTAAAATGTATTATTTAAAATGAATACATTATCCTTATTTTTATGAGAAACAAAAGCAGAATTTAGCAGAATCTGTCCGGTAACATCCGTTCATTTTTGCGGACTGACTCCCCGGTTTCAGCTTTGGTCCACTGTTCTTGCTGTTGCTGTACACGCACACGGACTAAACTATGGGTTTGTTTACAACCTGTGATCATCTGACCTTTTATGTTCCTGTCCTGTTGGATAATATCTCAACAATTAATTTTCTGAGTAAAATGTTAACATTACTAAAAGAAATGATGCCAAAACTGCAAGCATATGATTCAGATTGTGAAAAAAAATCACTTTTGCATAAAGATGTTACAGTCACTCAATCTAACTTCAAATGGTGAACTTCTTGGGAATCCAGACTCCATTTCAATTTCACATGCCACTGCACCTGTGGCAAGAGTGTAAACAAACATTTATAAAGGCAGTAAATGAAACAGAACAGACTTGGTGGAGAATTGCCTTTAGCCTCAATCATTCCAGGATATAAACCAGCCGCAGCATACGTAAGAGGGTCATCTTACTCCAGTGTAGGTAGCCATTAAGAAGGCTAATTGCATTGAGAGAAATTACTTCCAGCGTACACTCATTTGGACCAGGCATTTTGCTGCACATTCCAGTCACATTGGCCATCTGAATTTCTCATATAAAATCTATTGGAGCTATAATCATGTTTGGCTCCGAAATATTTTTTGATCTGTGTGTGTTGCAGGTCACGACTGGCTGACTTCTTTGTCAACTGCCAGCCGGAGCCTCGCTCGCTGTCAGGCTGTCTGAAGGAGAACTACGCAGACTGCCTCCTTGCATACTCGGGTCTGATTGGTGAGTTCACACGTACGCTTGATTGTTATTGGTCAGCCTTGTCTTGGCATTTACTCCAGGTCTCTGTGGATTGTTGTTCATTTCCTTTAATGACATCTTTAACGGATAATTCTGTTTTAAAACAAACTTAGATCTTATTTCGATGTTTTGTTTCTATTGCCTGTGATAAGATTGCACTAACCAAAGTTAGTTCTGAAATCTGGGAACACAAGTTTGATGAGGCAACAAACACGAGCGGTCAGATGATCAGACAAGTTGGAAACACACAGTTTAGCCAGATTATCTAAACCACTTTATTGGAGGTAAAACCAAAAGTGAGCTGAATAAAAGTATGTTAAGTCAGTGCTTTAATTAGAGTACCGGAACCTTTGATATTTGCCCTAATAAATAACCCTATTTCTTACTGTGTACCATCAACTGAAAATGAAAACAGTGGTGAAAATGTCCTTGTTGAAATAGATTCATTAAGCTAAGAAATCAGAGGCTTGATAAAGATTTATCAGCTTGGATATTCAGCTGCTGCTGAGACTGCCACAGATTGCAGATCACACGAAGGCTACCTTAAAATTGTACACAGCAAAGTAATTGCTGAGATTTGGAAATGCTGCAACGTCACTACAAGTCTGACTGCAAACATGAACAGTCAGATGATCAGACAAGTTTTAAGCAAGCCAACAGTTTATCCAGATCATTTAAACTACTCTATCTGGAGGTAAAACTGAAAGTGAAGTGGTGGTAATAATCCCTCATTGACTCGACAAACTGTACTGTATGTCCACAACTATGGCAAGTACGGTAGGTCAAACTTGAAGTAGGAAGTGGGTCCGTAAACAGTAATGGATGTTTGCAACAGACATTTTGGGTCATCATTATACCATTTGCCTTTGTTTTCTCTTCCAAATAAGTTTCTCTAACCTGGAGGTTACTGCTCGTGCTTCATAGGGCCTTTTCACACCTGAATATCCGAACCAAGGTCCGATCCATGGGTCGCATTTTTGTCACATTTGATCCGTTAGTTTTGGTTTCACATTGCAATCATGCGAGCGCACTAAAGAACTATACAGTCCATGACATACCTACGTCCTGTCATCATCACCTACATGATTTGCGTCTTCCTATACATACTTGTAACTGATTGGTTCGTAGACAAGTGTGCATCTGACGTCGGCGTGATGTCAATTCGGCGGGCAGGCTTCTATCACAGTTTTTTGAATAAATGGAGAAAAATTAATGAACAGATTCATTTTGTTGCCGCTATAATAATATTATTATGGCATTACTACCAGACCAGAACAAATGTCAATTAAACATTTGGTCTCCTCCTCTTCCACCTGTTGCAGAACTTGCAATTTTTGGTTTTTCACAGCGCACCTCCTGTCTCCCGGGGGCAATACAGCAATCTCTAACCCTGGGTATGATTGTGGCTAAGAAACTTGTGCTGAAGAACTGGAAGTCACCTTCACCCCCTTCCTTTCGGACATGGATTACGGATATGATCTCTCTTATTCAAATGGAAAGACTCAGATTCTTGAGAACTAATTCCATTGAAAAATTTTCCGCTGTTTGGGGCTTATTCTTGGACCATTTGGACAAGTCAACTACTCAATCAGCCCCTAGTGGCTCCCCTCAGGCTAATGCTGGGGACCTAGACTGACTGTCTAGCAGGTTTTCACTGTAGTATTTCTGGCTGCTGAACTGAACACTTATTATTATGATTTTATTTACTTATTTATTTATTTATTTATTTATTTATTTTTTTTATTATTATTTTTATTTTATCCATTTAATTTTTTACTTGTTTATTTTTTATTTATTTATTTTTTGTGTGTGTGGTCCGAGACAGTGCTGGTTGTCTGTTCTGTGTTTATTTCTGAAAAAACTCTAAAATAAAATATTCAAAAAAAAAAAAAAAAAAACATTTGGTCTCCTCCACTTCCCATGTACTACCGCGGCTCATTTTGTTTTGTTACATTGTTTTTCCTTTTTCCGGTTCTGACGATAGACTGCCAGAACTTCCTGTAATTGGTCCAAAAGTGCGAACCATCCAAAAAAATGTTTTCACACTAGAAACTAACTGAACCATGGTTCCATCGAGACTCCTCTTTTTCGACGGACCAAGGTTCAGGTGTTTGGTCTGGACCGTGGTCCGGGGGAGGTTTCACACCTCTAATTTTGGTCCGATAGTCCAAACGAGGTAGGTGTGAAAGGGCTCCTAAACTGCTGGACTTCTTTTAGCATTGTGACCATTTTTCGAGATCTCAGCAATTAACTTGGTGAGTACAATGTTATACCCGAAAGAAATGATGGACAAAACTATGAAATTAAGTCTCAGCGACTATGTGGACCAGCCAAACTGTCCCCACAACCCCTTATGTCCTCACCATAACAGCGTGCTGTCAAGAATCGGTCCTCGCAAGTCACTAAACCAGCCCTCACATACACACACTGTCCACACAGCGCCAATTCATTCTGCCTACTGCAAAACAAAAAGGCCTGTTTTGGAGCGCAGCCAGCACAAGGGAACAATCCATTGGGGGAGTGAGAAATCACTGACTGAAGCTATTTACTTTCCCTCACAGAGAGAAAGCCTATTCTTCACTCCGGCTTCTCTGCATTCTGCTTCCTGCAGAAACTCCACCACACTGCGTTACTCCAGTACATGTGGAGGAGAGAAAGAGAAATAAATGTAACAATGATTTAACTTTGTTATTATAGCATTCATCATTTAACACAGAAGGAGGCTGATAACTGAGTCTTAAAGGTTTTAAATATTCTTTTTTTCATGACAGTCAGCAGCATATTGGGGTTCTTGACAATAAAAATTCACAGAGCATCCTTGTTTATGGATCAAATCTCTTACTAAAATAAAGAATGCTTGAAATGTGGGATGAATGCATGAATGCATCTATCATTCTGTCTACCTGCTGTAGGTACCGTGATGACTCCTAACTACCTGCGCTCACCCAAAATCAGCGTCTCTCCGTACTGCGACTGCAGCAACAGTGGCAACAACAAGGACGAGTGTGACAAGTTCACTGAGTTTTTCACAGAGAACACCTGCCTCCGTAAGTTATCCCTCTGCCCAGCTGCTGCCTGACCAGCTGTTCCCTATTCTGTTTTCTTATACTCTTTTCTATTGTACTTTAGTCTTATCTTTTCTTCGGAATTCTGTTCTCCTACTTTCTATTTTCATCCACGTTGCTCTCACTCTGGTCTCTTTCCTGTTTTGCTCTTTTATCCTCTCTTTTCTTTTCATGTCTCTCCTCCTCTCTGTCTCTCCTTCTAACCAAATATATCCCATTGCCATGCTTGCATTGTTATGCCACTGCATTATAGAGCAACCAGTCATATTGCACCACGTCTGAATGTGTATGTCTCTGTGTTCGTTTGTGTGCTTAAAAGCTGTAGCAGAACTCCTGCTCCAGATCTTTGACAGAAAGTGGCTTTTTATCCAGCCCTCTTACACTACAACTTTAATAAACAACAAATTCACAAAAGGATTATGTGGCCACTAAACCTGCATAAATTAGACAAAAAGAAACCGTGTCATTCTCAAAGCACACTCAAAGAGTGAACTGCACCCGTAATTGCACTGGCAGGCAAATAGTGTCTCTGTGCTTTGGTGCTATTTGCTGGTAATGTGCATACATATGGCACAAAATTGGCCCCTTTCTATACAGATGAGCCTCATTGCAAAAAAGTCAAATTCACAAACAACAGCGCCAATAGCCACATGTAGTTAGAGTGAAATTATTAGCATCTTCGGAGAGTTGGTGGTAACTGAACGGGCGTCACACCCAGACTTTCTAGTGATCATGGCAGCAGTGAGTGTAGCCAGGCGAAGCAAAAGCGCATCACAGTACATCATATGCGCACAGATGGCACAGACAGTAGGCCTACAACAGGCTACCTGATATTCACCGTGAGGGAATGAAACTGTAAAACAACATAAAACCTGCTGCTGTGAGAAACGGAGATGGTGGTTACGCACAGTAACAGTCCAGCAGAGAGCAGAGTAGGAGAGAGCACAGCTCTCCACGCGCCCAGAGGCATGATGGAGAGCGCACAGTTAAAGCACCCCAAACAACAATCACTCCATACAGAGTGAGTCAGAGAAAAATGAGAGACATCCCACAGATAGAAATGATGAAAGAGCAGGGGGAGTTATTAGATAATTAGAATAGTATAATTAGAATTAGAATAAGTTCTCTTTCAAATCAAACATCTCAAGTATTGTTCTTGCAACTGCATTTATAACATTTTTTGACTCAAAAGTTGCTTAACTATGTCATGAGATCTGCTACTTCAGTACATCTTAAGAACAAATATTACTGGGACCACTACAGAAAATTGCAGTTGAACATTTATCAGAACATTTAAAACAAAGGCAAATTGCACTCAGCTGTAAAACTTTATGGGCGTGTATGCGCTGTAATATCATTAGCGCACTATATTTTGTGAATCGGACCTTGTGACGGTGCAGATAGCGGTTGCAAATGATGCGCAATTCATGGTGCTATCAGCGGCCGCAAATCATTCTTTGTGAATTCGCCCTTCACTGTCAGTCAGCCTGCTGCTATCCTCCATAACACAGTTAAAATGTAATTAATTCCTGTACGGAGGTCACAACACAGGGTCATATAGGGAGTATCTCGCTCAAGGACACCTAAGCTGGATGAATGTTTGTAATCACCGATGCCTTGAACCTTGAACGATGGTTGCTGGAATCTAGTAGACAACTTGATTGGATGGCGATTTAGTGTAAGATTTTGGACCTTTGTTACAATGAAATCCTTTATGAATGACAAGATCTGTGTTCATCCAAAAGGATTAGTTCATGAAACAAAAGTGATCCTAACGTGGATTATCACACTAGATGATGTTTTGTCTGAGGACATCTCATATTAGCCACTTATAAGTCTGTCTTGATGTGAACGTTGGCCAGAGTGATGAATTAGCTTGTTCTAGTGCTCACATCACAAGAGTTCTGTTGAAAATATCAAACATGTTCAATAATACGGTGTAGTCCCTCATTCGTCCAGGAGTGTTCTATCGTAGAAAAGGTTTCAGTCGTAGTCATCTGGACACTGTTTTCAGAATCAAGACGTCGGGACGGATGGGAGCCGAAACGTCTTGATTCTGAAGACAGTGTCCAGATGACTACGACTGAAACCTTTTCTATGATGTTCAGTAATAATTGTGATGTTCAGATGATGAGCAGAAGAGCTACAAGGCTCCACAATGACTCCTGTCAACACCACATCACATCATATATTCATGTAGAGTATCACACATTGACCACTATCTGTTCATTTACACATTTTCCGGTTAACAGTTGTCTCGTTAATGAATCAATAAAGTATTCAATTAATGAAGCAATCAACCACAAAACACCTGTATCAGAATCAGAAATCCTTTATTGATCCCAGAGGGGAAACTCTTTTGTTACAGCAGCTCACTGTCACGTCAGTGCACACGGGGATAAAAGGAAAGTTAAAAGTTGGAAAAAGTAAGACGACAAGACGGAGCTACGGCAACAGGCAGCATGCACGTTGGCACGTGCGCGCTCACTCATCAAGCTGGTCAATGTGTTCCTAAGTAGGTGTATGATCTAGAAAATGGTGTGAATTCAAAATAATGAGCCATAGTCACAATAAGGGGGATGTGTTGCTGCTCGTGGTTCAGCTCTACACGAACAAAATGGGCGGTTTGATTTTCCTCTGTCAGAATGACAGTTACCAGATGAGAAAACACCAACAAGATGCAGCCTCATTTTCACCAACTCGTCTCTCTTTTTAGTCTCTCATTTGTCTTCTCCTCTTTTATTATCTTTTTTCCCCTCCCTCCTCTCGTTTTCTCTGCTTTGTTGTCTTTTTACCAGTCAGGATTAACAACTTTGGTCTGTCGAAGATAATGAGGGCTGCCACAGTCAGTGTCTGTTAGTGTGTGTGTTTCAGCCCGCGTGTGTGCATCTTTGTGTGTTTCTCAATGAGTGTATGTGTGGGATGTACACGTCTTTGCTCCTGCATGTTCGCATGATTTTATATGTATGTGTCCAAGTGTGTCAGTGTGAGATTTGCCAGATCAAAGGGGGTTAATGTGGGTTTAAACAAGCTCTCTCTATATATATCTATTATTTGCTTTTATTCACTGAGGGATACCCCTCCTCTGAATTTTCATTATTAGTCTCAATTCTGTATGCTCGCTCAGTCTTCGTTTACCGCTTATTTGAGCATTACTACCCCTTCCTTTTACTCGTTCTCCTGCTCGTGCTTCACCTCACTTCTTTCTGCTCATCCCATCTCTCTGTCTCCATCTCCCTCCTTTCATGCCCTTCTCCCTCTTTCTGCTCTCATTAAGTTTACTCAGCAGTAACAGGAACTGACAACTCTGAAGATCCTGACACACGCCGGCTACAGGGTCATAACTAGAGACAAAACTACACGAGAGAAAGAAAAAGAAGAGACAGAAAGAGAGAATATGGAAAGACTGAGAGGGAGGACTCTCTGTTCTCCACTTTAGATGTTTTATTGTTCAGGGACCGAAGAGAATTGCCTGGGATGAATGCTCTTCTTTATTTACATGTCATACTGCGACAGACACAAATTTAAATATGTTAACATCCTCTAACACAGTAGTTCCCAAACTGCTCAGCTCTTGACCCCTTAAAATGAAGCAATAGCTACTTGCATATCTACTTATCATCAAAGTATGTCTTATGTCATATATCTACTGGTTATGAAGAAAGTGTTTTTTCCCCATGTTGAGTACTTTTTAGAGGCCTTAAGAGGTAAAAAAATATCCATTAATTCAAAAGAAAAAAGCAATGGTTACAGGAATACCAGAAAAAATTAATTTAGCACATTTTTTTTGGTTTTCCTGTCCTGTAATTCTTCTTACAACTCCTCAAAGTTATCTTGCAGTCCCTTGGAGGGGTCCCCACCCCCAGGTTTGGAGCTTTAATATTCTCAAGAAAAACACTGGCTCTTTAATGTATTCAAAGCCTTTCCACTGTGATGCCTCCCAATTTCCAGAATATGTACTGAATATGCAATGGTCACACCATCCAACATGATCCTAATTCTAGTATTTCAGCAAACCTTGACCATGTAAAGTGAGATAAAGTGGTAATGTAGACATCTGTGAGAGGCAAACCCATACTGCGTACACAAATATCTGCCGCAGTGGGAAGATATCATGTTTTTTCAAGTGCACCGTGATGTTTGCATTTGTGAAGGTTAAATGAATATTTGTTTTAGTGCTTTAAAAATGTCTGTGTGTGTACTCTTGTATTTTTAGAGTTTAAGACCTTGAAAGTGAGGATATTTTTGGAAAGCAAGGACATTTGGTCTGGTCATCACTTCTTAAAAGGGTTAAGACTTGCTTTTAGGGGTTTGGAGTAAGGACACCAACGACAGTTTCTTGTTACAAGGTGATACTCACCTAATATGGTTTCAGATGATGTCATCCATTCCCGGAATAGGTGATTGGTTGTAGAAGCAGCAGCTCCCAGGAGACCATCAAGTCAGCTGCACATTGTATGTTTAGTTACCATTAATGAGACACTTTTATACCACCTCAAGTATTTCAGCATGCTCCTTGCCTTCAATGTTGTGGCTTGTTTGCCTTTAAACCCTCTCTGATAACATTTTAAAGCCCAGCTGGGCCTAATTCACATACTGAGTCTTTCTCAGATTGATGGGCAGCATCACCAGAGGTGATCAAGCGGCAGTGTGTGTCTCGTGTCAAAATGTCTTGCAATAGTAGCATGTTTGGCAACAATAAGTGTAAAGTTGAAAATAGTGTTCTGGTTAGGTATCTACAGTACGTTTGGTGGTTAAGGTTCGAATAAAATGCAGGTTAAGGAGTTCCCAAAATTGTCCGTCATTGGTTTAAGGTTAGTGTTAGTGAGGGATCTCACACGTAAAGAAGAACAAACGTGTGTAAGTAAGTGTTTGTGTGGTTTGGGAAAGTAAAGCCTCAGTACACTGTATACATCTGGTATATCACAATTTGTTTGTTCAGTCTGCAGTGGCTGTGAATTATTGATTATTTATTTTTAACTATCCTGAGTAAACAGTAGCAGAGGTGTTGAATCTATTGAGGAAAGGCATAAGCTCTGTCTTTGGGTTTATCATCCAAATATGCAGTAAGACTTAGCAAACTACTACTATTACCATACTTAGCAGGTTTGTCACGTTGCACCTGTCCAGGTGATAATGTTAATGTGTTCATGCTAGCTGGTGTGTTGATGACATTTTCAGTCACAATGAAACAATCACTATTATGTTTGAGTTTGAGCATACAAAATGTTTTAGCTTTCGCTTAAGATAATGAGGCTGCAAGCTAATTTGCTATCTTGCAAAGCTGGTGATCAAAGCAGCTCTGATACTGAAAGTATGGTATACAAACTGAAAATAAAAATGCATATACTATATAATTGGTTTCGCAAGTATACATGTTTTTAGAGAGAATTTGTTTGTAGTTTGTTTTGTTATTTTGGTTTTGTTATTTGTTAACTTAATGTGAGACTTCACTTCCACCTTGGAAATTAAATTGATTGAAAATAACGGAGAGGACAATGATTGTATAAACAGAGACAGGCACAAGATAGAAAGGCATACAATATTTTATATTGTATTTTAAATCTACAAAACAGGAATCCACTAAGCACACATGCTTGCCTGACATCCTGAGGCTTAATCTGAGATGCAAACTGTTTTTCACACACGGTCACTGTGCTGTGAATGTAATTAGGCCTTAAGTGAGGATACAGAGGAGCCCATCAACACTTACAATATGCTCATCAGCCTTCTGCTGTCTCGACACAAAGCCAGCAGCTACACAATCACATAAGCAAAAATTAAATATGCACATGCACACTCATGAGAAAAGTTGCACATATCAGGGCTCAGATCTCAGATATGAATGTTAGCACGTCAACAGCTTTTTATACATAACTTCTTTTTCAAGACTTGTAAAATGTTAAACAAATATGTATAAATAAATAAAATTAGGCATTGTTAGTTTGCAGAAAAGGACAGATTTGTTCTAAATGCCAGTTTATTTCAGAGCCAGGGCATGTCCCATTATATGTGCTGCCCTAATCCCCTCCCCCAGATACATACAGTATATGCTTACTCTTGCTAACATACATATACATGACAATACATAACATATACATAACAAAAATATATGAACTGAACTCACTAACTAATCATAAATAAAATACAAACATATGAATTTTGCTTTTTTTTCTTCAGTCATCACAAATTTTCCTCTATTAATTGTTTGTTTGTCATTGTGAGAGACAGAGAGAAGTCTTTCCATCTTTTGGGATGTCTGGTCAAACCAGAGGTCATTAAAGCAAAGCAGATGAAGTGAGAGAGTCTCCGGCTCTACTTAGTTCAAGATTAATAGTCACGTTTATTAAATGTGCAGAGTGGAACTAACTCGAAGGTTCTTTCTAGGTCAGGGTGAGTTTAAGCAGAAGCCACTTCCTCAAGGGGGCGGGAAAGAAAGAGGAGAGGAGGGTGAGGCCGTGCTGCGTGCAGTAACTCTGAACAACGTGTGTTTAAGTTTGTCCAAACACAAGTCAGTTCACTCCAACAAATATCTTTACATGCACACTGGTATGTCTTGTCCGTGACAGGTGACTGGTTCAGCTGTCAAAAAATACTCACTGCAAGGTAACCTTAATTTACTTCTCCAAGAAATCCACAGTATTCTAATGGCTATCTGTCAGACCTGCAATCAGAAGTTAAGCTATTGAGTACAATGAGGGTAATTCTGACCTGCTGGGATGCAGGGAATCCCCTGGTTTCTTTTGCTTCAGGAAGTATCTAGAACTAGGTCAGCAGGAATTAGGGAACGCTGCCATGGGTGCTTTCAGAAAAGGACCTGTCCTTGTCTCCTTTCATAAGGAGAAAAGGACCTGTCCTTGTCTCCTTTCACACTGGCTGGAGAAATACCCGCTATCAATCATCCTTCACAGCTGTCAGCATCTGGAGGATGAATGCTGCCAATGCTGCAGTGCAACTTTAGCTGAGTTTGAGTTGAGTTTGCTGACATCAGACTGGCAAAAATCAAAGACACTCACAACTTTACTGTTACTCCACAAGTCCTTATAGCAAAACAACAACAAGAAAAGTTGTTTTGTTTTTTTGGTGAATTTCAAAAATGGTCCTCTGACTGTTCCAGAATGACTCATGAGTGTTTTCTGATCTGCTGTCTCTATATATTTAGGGTCTGGTTGAGATTGGGACAACTAAATCTACTTGGTTAAGTTTAGAAAACAATTTGCATACATGAATTAAAGAAACCAACATTGAATGTTTATTGAAAGACTTGATACCCTCTGGAAGCAAAGCAATTCTGGCTGGTGCCAACATCATATTCACAGACAGAGCAGTTATTCAGGCAGGTGTTCAAATGATACATGAAAGCCAACATCACTTGTTGTGATACACCTTTGAATGAAAGCTCATAATTCAATAGTAGGAGTTGTTTAAGGTGTCTAGAGCATCTGTACAGAGAGAGAGGAACGGAAAGAAAAGACGGGTGGCTTACTGTGTTAATGAAGGCAGGCATTGATAAACTCTGTATGAAAAGATGTTTTATTTTAATAGGAGACAAATTAAATCTTGTGTTTGCAGGTTTTTAGTTATTGATTGATTGATTGACTGATTGTTAATTTCAGTTGCATTAGTTTATTTTGAATACCGTCTCCATCTTTTATGTGGAGTGGCACTACAGTTTTTGTTTTTTGTTGTACACAAAAGCATCTCTGAAAGGTTGTGCATGGATGCAATCATTTTTAAACAGGGATTTTTATAAAGCATCTGCAGTATCATTTATGTTCATTTGACGATACAACTATTTTTCCAATGGTGTTTCTTATATTTGGCATTGAATTTGGCAAAGAATACAATGAAAAACAAGGACTTGATCAAGGACTTGATCAACTTGACAATATGAATATATGCATATACATATGTACATCATGTGTCTTTGCACAGGCATGTATGAATATTTCAGTGGGGTTAAAGATCCGTTATGCTGATCAGCTCTCCCTTCCTTTACCACAGCATCAGGGTCATAATTCACTGTTGGAGGGAAGAATATCATTATGTTCAAACAGCACCTCTGTAAAGCTCAGCTTTCCTCTGATGTGTGTGTGTGTGTGTGTGTGTGTCTCTTTTTACATCAAAGCCATAGAACGCTATTAATAGGGCCACTAATGGACTCTAATGGTAAATAGCCACATCAGCACTCAGGTTTTTGACTGTGTGGTGAATTTATAATGGGGGGAAGTGATAACAAAACCTAAGTACCTTCTAACTCGCCTTTAATTGTGGTTCAGGCCGGTGCAATATAAAGCTTTATTTTAACATAGGGACTAACAAGCATGTGATTCATGAGAATATCCAGCTTGGTGCCAAAACGACCTGCTTGGAATTACAACTTAGTATTTCTGGTGTGGCAAACAAATTATTTACCAGCTCAGCATATCTCAAAGTCTGACTCATCAAGAGATGTGTTTGGAGCCTTTATAATCGGAAGAAAACGGAATAAAAATTACTTATGGTATGTAAACATCTCAGGATAAACTTGCCTATTGTGAAAGGTATTTAAGGTCTCTGTGACCTGGTTGGTGTAAATCCTGGCAGGTGGCACAGACTCACCTCCACCAAAAAAATATTCTCTCCCTCTGTAGGTAATGCCATCCAGGCCTTTGGGAATGGGACAGATGTGGGAGTGTGGCAGCCAATGTCCCCTGTCCAGACCACCACATCCACCACCACCCCCTACCAGAGGAACCGCGAGCGCAATCCCAACACCATCGACAACAACATTAACACAGACCCTGGCATCTACCACTTCTGTGGCAGCCTACAGGTTAGACAAACACACACACACACACGCACACTGTAGTTTTGGATTCAGAGGACGACTGTGTTTGGAGGCTCAAGAAAGAAAGTTTTAACAGATGGTTCAAGTTTCTGAGCTACCAATGCTCTTTATCTGACCTGCTGATCCTTATATCCTTTTCTATCAGTCTCACTATCCACATATCTGCAGTGTCTGGTCATCTGTAGCTATCTTAGAGCCAGTCTGTTTGTCTGTTTCTGTTACCTCGCTGCCTCTTCATCCTCTGGCTCACTTTCTATCTCTCTTTACTTTCAGGCCGGTTCCATTTGTTTATCTAGTATTGTCACAATATCAAATATGTCAAGTTAAAACACTGAATCAGATACTACAAAGGGTTAGGGTTCAAAGAGTTCATGTTGCAAATGTAGGTCTTATGCATAAAACCATACAAAAGCATAGACAGCAGTTTACAGCAAACCACCACAGACAAGCCGTAGTTAACAAGTGGCTGGTGGAGAAAGTGGAACATTTAGCATCTAACGAGCCAGATATTTTCCTCAGGTGTCGATGGAGACCAAACCAACATTATCATCCCAATGAATATTGGGATGAATATGAATATTGGGATGATAATGTCAATCTATGTCTGCTTGATGTGCAAGTAGGCAGCTGTTTGCTATGTTAGCCAGTTTAACATGATATGAAAGTAGTGGTGGTCAGAAATCGCCAAATGCAGCTTTAATATAGTGTCTAAAATTTTTTACTTGTAATGATATGAAAAACAATAAATAAACCATTAATACTGCCATTAACTTTTCCATAATAGTTGTGATAACTTGGTTACATTTTTTGTCATCATTGCATGTAAAATAGTTCCAGATTTTACTCAGTAGTCTCGCTGTATCTCACTGCAGCAAATCATTTAATGAAAGTATTGGTACATTTATAAAATACTCCTTTGAACTCTTTTGCTTGTGGTTAGGTACCAGGACTCACTCATTCATTCTCCACTTGTCTTTTTCCCGCATTTGTCCTGATCTGGATTGGCCAGTGTGTCGGTTTGGCTGTTGACACACTCGTGTGTATAGATCCATCTGTGTACCTGCATGTGTGCCGGTCCCGTTGTGCTTGATAAGACTCTGAAACTGTATTTCTCAGTTGGAGCAGCCACTCCTGCTCTACAGGAACAACAGTTATGTGGCTGATGAAACAGAGAGCAGCAATCCTGAACACCGGTGATGGCCTCCTCCTGGGTCGCGGCGGAAGTGGGGATAATACTGTCATTACCTGCAGAGCAATGACAGGGACTCAGAGAGCCATTTCACATATAATAACACTGCAACCTAATGAAGCATCATAAAATCACTTAAATTATTGTTTACCCATGTTTACAGTACAGAAAATCATGAAAAAACCCCAACTGAAATCCACCTTAATCATTTATTTTTGCAAACAACAATCTTAACTATAAACATCACATTTTATGTTTGTTGTTGTGATTGTTCACGATGCTCCACACTGTTGTTGGGACCATGCATTAAAATGCAGTTTCTGAATTGTTTTCGTTACTGCATGGGAGAGAATTGTCTATGCTATGGCTTTAAAGTCCCAAGCTGCAAATATTTAAACATATGAACAAGCACTTTGTGTGTTTCTTAACTGAACATACTCAGAAATAATAACATCCCCATTCACTTATCAAAATCCAGTTTTTGACCCCAGAAATTGTTAAGCAGCATTAATTGGATTTTTTGCCACTTGGGGGCAGTAGAACAAGAGTTAAACACAACATTGACTTATTATCACCTTATTAAATTGTTATGGCAAATGTGTCAATAGACAATTGCTTATTTACACCTCCAGCAGACACAAAGCAACATTAGCATTCATTAGGAGATGTGTTTCTGGCTACGTGACAAATCCAAGTTTAAATTCACTCTTATTTTAGCTCTGTTTTGGTCTCCACCATCAGCTAAAGGTACCAAATACATAGCTCTTTATGTATTTATGCTATGTTCACCAGCTAGTCGCTAACTTTGTCTACCTGCAGTTTGGTGCTCGGTTTATCAGAGCGATTACACTGAAAGCAGCTGCCCGCTACAGCTGGAAATGGGGTTTATGAGAGCGGCGATAATGAACCAAAGCTGCAAGCCATAAAACCAAAACAATGAACTTAAAGATGCTAAAATGCTCCGTAGAGCTGAGTGAAAATGCAGCGCCGTGAAATAATTCTGTGTGGGTTTGTCACTTTGAGCGACCCCTTTCACATTACAGATTGTCAGTTTTAAAGTTGGAGTTATGGTCAGTTGCTAAAATCACAGTAAATTGGGCACTCGACTGGAACCAGAATATAAATAATACAAAAACACTGATGTCATCAAATGAATGATTTGAATTTACTAGCTTCTTCCACATCTGCCACCCATCAAGAACAGACATGAGTTTACTGCTAAATCTATGTATATTTGGATAATCTAGTTTTTAATCTTTACAATGCTGTATTTTTGTGATTAAAGTGGCAAATCTTTTTGTGTTACAAAGATTTACTCTTAGTTCTATAGTGATCTATGTATAGTGCAATGATATTTGATATTCTGTAACATTAGAATACGGAAAATTAGCATAGTGTTTGTAACACTTTCAAAGTGTTTTTACACAAAAACCTGTGAAAAAACCTGTCAGTCAATTTGGAAGTGATGGCAGGCTGCAATCGTGTGTTTTGAATGTTGGTACTTTTAATGACCTGGGTACCTTTTTGTTTAGATTTGGATTACAGATTGTACCTTTAACTTTATGTCCATGGCTGTTTTCAGAACTAGAATTTAATAGTACTGCCCCACAAGTGCACATACACACACACACATACACACACACACACACACATACACACACACACACACTGTATATATACAGGCACACAGACAGATATTGTAGATAGATGCAATTACACACTCATGCCTGCACACATAAATACACACAAATGCAAGTGCATTCACTTGCTGACACACACACACACACACACACACACACACACACACACACACACACAGTCTGTACTGATAATGAGTTTTGGTGGTGTACTGGTGCGTGTGTGCTGTTGGCACTGCTCTGATAGCACGTCAAATACAAGTTAATGAGAGAGTTGTGTTAAACCATTTTTCAAGTGCAATTTTGTGTGTGTGTGTGTGTGTGTGTGTGTGTGTGTGTGTGTGTGTGTGTTTGTAGGCATCAAGGCAGGCTATGCTGTTGTAATGACACACTCTGGGGACAGGCCTGTGAGACGATTCACTCCACTCTTTTCATTGATCGCTCTCTTTCTTTCACACACACATGCAGAATAATAACCATTAGCCAGTGACTTAGAACCTCTCCACTTCCAGCAAATGACAGTTCAGTCCAGTGCGCTTACCTCGGCTTGAAAGAAAAGATTCAAAGAGTGGGGAACAAAAGGTGAAAGGTGTAACCAGCTGAAAGCTCCTCAGCTTCCAGTGAGATCTTTCTTTTTAGGAACTGGAGGAAAAACAGCTTGAAACGTGTGCGACTTCCATCTTCCCTTATGTCAATGTTTTCAAATTGAGTTTGACTCCTTTGTGAAATGTTCAGACAGCGTTTTTGACTGTAAGCTGTCCCGAATACCATTTTTGGGGCTTCGAAGCTTCAGTGAGAATTACCAGCAAATATTCAAAGCTTCGATGGGCCGGTGCAGGGAAATATAACTCTCAAGGTTCATAGACAAAACTATTTCTTTTTCTAGTCACCATTATTAGCTTAGGCCTATGGCATTTTACACTGCATAAATTAGCCTGCGGCTAGCGGACTTTCCCTCTACTCATAGCTTAACAAATTACATATTATTTCTACTTTTTCTTACTCACCGTTTAAGTCACTGCATCGCCCAACAGAACACCACGGTTGAGTTTCAGCGTTACGTAACAAGTTGTCATAAACTCGAGTAACATTGACTTTTCACTCAAAGCACTGCATCACAGAGCCGTTAGCATGGCTGTGGACTCTAGTTTGGTTTCTTTTTTCCCTGCATTGTCTTTGTGTGATGTGAACATATAGCAAGTGAGAAGAAGATTTCTTCATTTTCTTCCTCTTTGGTTTTTAGAGGAAATGAATACACTACAAGCACTGCTTTTCCTTTTTCATCACACAACAGAGCTGGCTGGGCCCACAGCAAACCAACCACAGATAAAACAACATATATACACATGTGCCAGAACGAAGATGCATACATACACACACACACACACACACACACACACACCAACATACAGTCTACTACACGCCCCAGGGCTCCATCAGCCTGTTCTTATGAATATAGTTGACTCCAAAGCAGGCAAGAAATGCCCTGGACAAATATGGAAATCTACCACATGCTAATGTGACTTTTCAGAACAGGCAGGTATTAGGCAAATCCAAAACACGTGGACACGCGGCAGGAATATATATTTGAATTTGTTGACGTCCAAATCTTTTTGAACTGGCAACAAGCATTGCAGTTATTTAATATTATAGGACACTTATAAGGTATTCAAAGGTTTATATGGTTTTCATATGCATGTAATCACAAGCAAAGCTTTCATAGTATTAGTGTGATCTAATTTAAAGGGTCAGTTCACCCAAATTAGAAAGAAAAACAGTGATATCTACCCATGCAGAAAGATACTGTATCCATCAACCTCAGAAATCAGAAAGAAGAGATGGGTATGTAAAGACCTTGGCAAAATAAAATTGAATGTGCCTGCATGTCTAGACAGTACTAAAGCACTAAAGTGCGAAAACATGGATAAATTGCTGCAGGTGTTATATATGGATATAAACAAACCTTTTAATGCATCAGGAAAAAAAATATTGATAATTTATATTTAGTTGTCTAGTGATGTGGTTGTCTTTGTGTTAAAATACCAATTAGTTTTAGAAGTGAAAGGCAGGTCTAATCTTGTGTTTTGAGTGGTGGTCATTTTGGGAGTTGCATGGCCCTTTTGTTTACATTTGGATCACAGATCGGATCCAGATCCAGAATGCACCATAAATTTGATCTCTTATTTCAGCAAGACAAGACTTCTAAAAATCTGCTTCTAAACTGCTGAATTTGTTGTGAATCATAGTGGAGACATTATAACAGGAAAAAAAAAGTGCAGTGGCAGATGGAGCCCTACTTCTAAAAGGAATCTACATTCTAAATTCACATTCATATAATTTAAATTTCCAAATGTTTTGTTTTGAAACACTCAAAGTGCTCTCAGGATTTCTGTCTGAGATGTGAAAATGTTTAAAACTTTTAACACATCTAATCAATGACTCTAAACACAGATGGGATCTCACCATGAAACACAAACTGATGATGAGTTGTGTTTAGTCATTGTGTTCCTCAGACCACTTATAGTTTCTGTTTCCATGCTTGGAATTCTTGGCTTGTTCTTCTGTTTGCATCTTTATGCAGTGGCCTGCAAATACACCATGATTTATAGATATCATTCCACCCGAGCTTTGGCTTTTTTTCTGTTTAGTGCTGAAGCAAAGGTGTAATAACAGAATACGGTTTCTCACTTTCTGTATTACCATGCCCGCTACTTCCTGTACATCCCTATTTTTGGTCTGAATTCACGACACTGTATACTGGAGGCATTTATTATTCTGTCACACCTACAGCCTGAGAAAACACACATACACACACATAAATACCCAGAAGTCAAAACTGGAGTTACATTCACTAACAGCATCCATCCTGAATACAGACATTCAGTATGCAGGTCATTAGAAGCACAGAAGAGAATCGTCTCTTAAGCCACACACTCCTGCACAATCAAACTCATAATCAGATGCTTAATTTACCAAATACAGAACAAAAATATGAGATGTTCAGATGTTGATTACAAGGCCTGCGCTGCAAATCAGCAAATGAACTCATCGTGGGCTTGCAATCAACACAAGTGGTAATCACTTCTGGTATATCTAGAAATGTACCTGAAGAGTAAAGACACAGAGGAGAGAATGAAGATTACCAATGTGATGCGTTTATTTGTACGTTTTTCTGTTCATGACTTCATTGTATTTTCTCACTAATTTTAAACTGGAGTAATATGGTCACGGTTATCGTTAGAGATTTTTAATAAGGTGCATAAGCCATGTCTTCCTTAGAGTAAACTCTGAAGTTGACATGCTTTATGTCGAAACGTTTGTTGCTGCACCTTTCTAAAAAGCTCTTAACTATAAGCAAGTGCTCCTGACCTCATCACTCTAGATCCTGTCTCAGCTGTCCCGTCAGTTTGAGCTCCGAGTTGGTTGATGTGTGGAGATTCCCTCATCCTTACGATATTTTTTATAACTTGTAATGGTGTACTGTATATGATTACATTTTTAGATACAGTAAACATTAAAGTTTCCTGCTCAGCCTTTGTGGAAATTTTATTCATCTCGGACAATTCTGCAGCGCTTGGTTTTTGTCCCCTCCCATTGCTCAGTGCAGGAAGTAATGTGTCCTTTGTAGGCTGAAAGTAACGGTTTGGAGTTGGGGTGGTGGATGGGGGTGTAGCACATCCAACTTTTATGTAGGTGAGCGGATGTTATGTCTTGTCTACCGTATCCTTGATATTTCCCTAGTCTTAACCAGTAGGGCTTTTCCACTGGCACTTTTGGCCACGGCAAGTCAAACCATGCTGCGTTGATTTGCGTTTCCATTAGCAGTTTAAACGCGCCGAGCTGTGCTGAGCCACGCCCAAGATGGACCTTCTCCGGAGTTGGGCCAAGGCGCGCCCGACTGCCTCCAAGCAGGTTGTGGTGACATCAGATGGGCTTCGTCGGCTGCAGGTCTGTGTGTCTGTTTGACCGAGGGCCGGGCTGAGCTACACACACACACACACACACACACACACACACACACACACACACACACACACAGGCCGCTTTGTGTGCGCCTCGGCTGCATTCACACTAAATCTGGCAATGTGGCACCTACCTGCAGGGTTGTGCGGAGGTGTGGCCATCTTTATTTGTGCTTTGGAACAGAACTGCCGTGAAACGTTAAGAAAATAACGATCTCGAATTCACTGCTTTGTTCTCGCTAACGCTGCTCCCTCTCTTCATTCACTCTCATGCTTGCTCGACCGCCGCTGCTCTCTCTCTCTAGCTCGCTCGCTCAAGACACACCTTCAAGCGGGTGGCCCTGTTGTAATGGAGGTGCAAATCCCTGCCGCGCTGGGCTGACCGAGTCGAGCCAAGCCAGCACATCTGTGGGGAAAAGGGCTACAAGTGTTTTAGTTTTCCGTAATCTGAAATGTCAAATTGTTTGTTTTTTGAAATGTTGTTTTTTCAGAAAACACTCAGTTGAGCTGTTATTTGTTTAACAGTCATATGAGTCCTTTTGGAAGACACTGACAAAAATTACAGCACATGTGTTAATATTTCACTATTAGTACGCAGTAAGTTACATGAAAAGTCAAGCAATCAAAGCATCAGTTACTGCTGTCCTCACAGAGCAGCCTCTAACCTTCATTTACACATGTGGAAAATGTGCTTGTGTGTGTGTGTGTGTGTGTGTGTGTGTGTGTGTGTGCGTGCGAGAGAGAATCAAAGACAGTGTGTTTGAGCATGCAACAGCCACTGTATGATAAATCTGAGATGAAATCTGAGTCTGAGTTTGACTGTTCCTCTAAGCCTCGCTGTTCTTCTGCTCCGAGTCAAAATATCAGAGGCTTTAAAAGTTTAACAGGCTCTCAGGGTAAACTCTCCAAGGTTATTGTAGTTTTTCCAATTCAGCTTTAGTTTCCAATCTGCTTTTATGATCAGATCAGCACCAAGCTTTCATAAACGTACAGATTGAATGTGATATTTATTTAAAGTTTAGTCACAGTGTTTGAACACTGATGTCTGTGTGTTGTTGTACCTGTTGTGTAAATGTATTGACAGAATATTTTCAGTCTAATTAGATTTTAGATTGTTCCATCGATTGTTAATCAGAGCAAATGAATTACTGCACATCCTCGTGTCGACTTTCAGTTCAGTCTCAGTGTGACAGTTGTCAAAGCTCTAAAATGCTGCTGTGTTGTGATGTACCATGCAAGCATTAGGAAATGAGTTAGCCTTGAAACTTTATTAATATAAAATCTGTTTGTCATTTGAATCCTGTTTTGTGTGGATGTTTTAGGTTGTAACACAGATTGCGATTCTTTTTATCTTTCTGTTGCAGGCTCAGAAATTGAAGTCTAACTCAACTGTTGATGGTGTCTTCTGTGTGGTAAGTTTGTTGTCAATTATGTAATACAATTCATTTTGTAAAATTCACAATTAAATCACGTCCTGTGTATAAAATGGTTAAGAAATTTAGTTCTAGACAAAAAATAACATTCTACTTCCAATTTAACTTCTGATCAATTGAAACATCTACATGCCTTTGAGTGGGACAGGATAAAATATTTGAAGATATTCAATAACAACAACTAACTCAAGGTTAGGCAGGTCAAGGAATATACCTCCCCATCTTACTGTTTTGGCAGCAATTGTTGTCAGTTAAATTACTGTTCCCTCAAAACGTCCTTATAAGAGGTACTCAGAGTAAACCTTTCCTCACCTTTTTACTTCTTTGTTACAATTATGTTTCAGTTGGTATCTGTATGGCAGCCAAATAACAAACAAATTAACATCCTTGAATGCACTAACAGAGTTATAACAAAATAGCAAAAACAGAAATTGAAGATGCCTTAAATAGTGACAAATCGCCTGTCTTAAGCATGTTTTAAGACTCTGCAAGCTGCATATTAATATTGCATTGCCTTTGGATATGATATATTGGTGGTATAGGTACGCTGTGCACACAACTTGTGTTGGGAGATGAAATCTCAAACCGTTTCAGTATTTTATCTTAGAAAACAATTGTATTTAAGACCACAAGGCAATTGCTCGAGTTACCAAATAATCACAAACTCTAATCTGACCTCGCTGATGGAAGTCTCTCACCTCCCTCTGACAGTGATTGCCACTGCAATCTTTCCTGCCTCCTTTGTAAACTCCTGTTCTTTGTAGTTCCTTTGAGCCCGAAATGGTATTGTTGCTTATCTGGTGGCTTTTAAAGTTCACTGTAAATGTCATTGTACAATAATAAGGCGCTGTTATGCACTGGACTGGCATTTAATAGAGGCAGGGACAGGTCTGGGGGAGATGACCCGGCCGTTAGCTTGCAGCTTTATTAGCAAGCCAAAGACTGGTGGTGAAGCTCTATATACACATATTTATGCATGGTGGCACATGCAAATGCACATGCAAATACACATACACATACTTTTTAGCTTTCCACTGTGGCATTCTAGTTATAAAAACAACCTTTTGCTACTGTGTCATATAAAATGAATATATTTAAGAGTTTTTATAGGTGATATTATTGAATTAAACAGCCTAATGTCTTGAAGTATGCCACGATTAAAATGCAACCTAAAGTCCTCCTTTATGTCCCAGTGGGTACCGGCAAACAAATCACCAGGGTTTTGAAAAATAAAATGGCTTTCTCCAATGTGTGATGCATAAATGAATAAAGACCTAAAGACCTAAAAACGTGACAATGGCCCTTGATACTTGAAATGTTTGACAGCATTTTATGTTATTGTTGTTGTTTTTTGGGGGTTTTTGGGCAACCAGTTGTCTCTGAATATACATATTGTCCAAGACAATGTGAGGTTAATCTTACATTGAGAAAGAGGAAATTGATATACACTAACCTTTATTTACAATCCAGATTGAGCATATGCTTTAAAGTCAGATTTTGGCACATGCTCACTATTTTCCCCATAAACTACGTATCGGACTATATTTGTGTGTATTTTCAATATTGAAAAACTTGTACCCCAGTTTTTCTCTTCACCTTTATTGCAAGAGGACCATGTCCAACTTCAGTCATTGACTTCTTGCAGCAGAAAACACAACAACTTTTGGTTGTGTGGTACATCTGTGAATCTGGGTTAAAATGAGTTTTTACTATACTCAACTCTTTCTCTCCTATCCCTCTCTGTCTCTCTCTCAGGACCCTCAGATAGACGGTCCAAGTACGTCCAACACCATCCTGAGGAACTCGGCTGTCTCCAGACGGCCTGCAGGCCTGGCTTCTCTGCTGCCCCCGCTGCTCTGGCTGTGGTACTGCAGCCTGCTGGCGCTCTCCTCGCCGGGCATCTTGTAGCCTCGCCGCTTCACAGCAACAAACTACAACGGACTGACAAACACACATTTGTATAAAAGAAAAGGCAAAACAAGAAATTATATCCTTTCTTCTCAGTAACATCTGTTGTATTTTTATTTCCCTCTGGATTCTAGCTCTCTTTTGATTCCTACTTTGATTTTTTTATGAATTTTTGAGAAGCTTTGTTGTTTTATTGTTTTTTGCATTGCAGCTGTGTGCTAAAACGGTGATCTACTATACGTGTTAACTCAATTTGGCTGTGTGTTCGCCTTGGGGTAGTTGGGGAAAAAAGGGATGTAAAGCTTCCGTGTTGCTCACCTGGGCAGAAATGAGACAATACTCAAGGACAACATTCCAATAAACCACAGCTGGTGGCTCTTGGAAAGGTACACACAATGTAAATTAACATCGATTTTCGGAGTCGTCAAATCAGTTTTCACCCACGTCTGTTTGTGTGTTGAGGCTATAGGTGGGATCTTTTGCTTAAAAGTCACAGTCAGTTCAGTAACGGCTACATTTTATCACTTGGGCAGCCTTTTAGGTGTTATTCGGTCTCCTCTGTGGTTTGTGTATGTTTTGATAATGACGTGATCTGGTATTTTACATTTTTATGAAAGGTCCACATGGATATTTACTTCACTTGAAAGCCTTTTTTTTTCAGGGTGAACACCAATAATTTAAAATATCAGAGAAGTTAGAACATCTGCGCCCAAAACGTCTTTACTGTAGCTCATACTGAACACACATCGCCGCAGGCAAAAGCACACAGGCAAAGACCCACAAACACATACTGCACATTTTCACACATTCAGACAACACACACAAAAACACACACAGCGCCAGGCTTTCTGCTCCCTTTTTTTAACACCTGGTTTTTGCCAACAGAGTGATACTCAGAGATCACAGGACAGTAGGTTATACGCTGCTGTGGATGGCTGAATCCACTCTACTCATTAGTGATTGTACATACTTGTAATTGTTAGAAGTCCGGGCCATGTTCAGTGTTTTTCTGTGGAAGGTGACAGAGAAGCTGCTGCAGTTTCACCTGAACATTTTGTTTTATTTTTTTAGTTTTGATGTACTTTGCTGCACTGCGTCCACAAAAACAAGAGCTGAGGAAATAAGAATAGGCTTACTGTTGTAGAGTATATTCAACGAGAAACTCACACCTCCATTGCTGCAAAGCTCAAAGCATCCTTTTCTGTCAGTTCAGCATTACGATTTATTGCCTCAATTGTGAAACTGTCGACGCGTGTTTGGGGAGGGAGTGATCGCTTGAAATTGACCATTTGCTAAGCCCTTAGTTACTGTCATGACAACTGTAAAATTTCGTATTCTGGCGTAGCATGTATGCAGGTTACCATACCAAGTGGCAGAGTCGCTACTCGAAATTGGTAGTAATTTCTAGAATAATTGGCCTTTGATTTCAGATAGAAGTAGACAAAAGCACACTTCAGAATTTTTGCTGGTGACCATCATTTATTTGACGGCTAAAAGAACAACTGTCGACTGTAGCTAACTCAGAATGGATTTCTGTGTGCTGATTGGAAACCTTCTCCAGCTGACTTACACAGCTTACTACAGCTGACCTATTTGAAAATGAGAACCCTGAATCGTGTTACGCATTTGATGCCTACATCGAATGCAAATCTTTCTAACTCAGGACCGCGATATAAGCAGTGGTAAAGCTTAGAATGTAGATCCCAGGCAAACAGTCATCATTTGATGACCCATGTAGAAGACATGGAAATAAAGGAGCAGCATTGTTGTATTGCAGGATAGAGCTAGTTAGCACTACAGCATTATAAGGAAAAATGTAAGCTTAGGCTGTTATTTTATTATAATGTAATTCCATTTAAATGGTTTTATACAAAAACATACTTGGACAAGCAACACAAATGTGAGAAAAGAGAAACGGCTTGCGGACTAACGGATGGGTTTGATAGCGGTATCCTGGGTAAACATCCTCAAACTCAACAAAGAGCAGGACAGACCCGAGACTCTAGTCGCATTGGAGCGGCTGCCCCGCAGTGGATGTTCCAGGCTTTTTCTAACATAACTTGGAACTCAACACAAAATAATGTAGTTAGCTATGATACGCTCCTTGGCTTTGGAAGTAACGCTATTGTACTACTCTAGCTAGAATGGCATTTAGCCAGGTGTGCTAACATTAGCAGCTAAGAACTCACAGTGTTTAACCCATTCCTTGCACTTCTGCTCTCGCATTTATGGTTGTGGAAAGGTGAAAAAACCGACACCACCCTTCAGGCTTGTTGGATACAGACTATGGCTCTTTTTAGTTGCCCCGTGAACACCACTACAAAGCTTAAAAAGCTGCTTTGCCGAGTCACAGTTGCCAAGTTTCGATCAAAGAATCATTGTTTGGGGGAGGGGTTTAGCAAATTCTGTCTTTTTATGAACCCGACTCAAGCAATCATGCGACATGTGACCTAAGTACTGTATGTAAATCGTCAAAGCATTCTGTACTGTATGTCGGCTCCCGAGGACTGCTGGGAAAATTAGCCACAGCATTGCAATCACGTTCAGCTCTCTGATGTAGACGCATCTGTTTTCATCAGCTTTTCAGATGGAGGCATATGGTTTTTGAATTCTCCCCACAGGAAATACAAGCTTTTTATTTTGACAGACTTCCCGACAACACATGATCAAGACGTTTACATACATCGCTGCGGCATGTTCAGCAAGTTACTTTAGCCATTTGGACACTGACAGGAGCATTTCTGACACGCAGCTTGGGTTTATGTAGCTTCTCAAAACATGATTAATGTATAGTAGAACTTAAATGTTATTTACCGAGCATAAACATGGTATATGCACTGTATGTACTTGGCTGAAACTATAAATTGGACAAATAAATGTCTGATGATATTCTATTCCAGAGCATTGTGAGCTATTTTGACATTCAGATACAGTACAACATAGAGTACATTGAATAAACCAGAATACTGTTTTTTTATAACAAATTATGTGTATATTTCTCCCAGTATGTACATGATTATGGAATATTATTGCATCTGAGAAAGAGGATATCAATGTAACTCTCCTACTGTAGTTAAATAGCCCCATTTATGACATTGCTTAAATATAGTATTGATTTTTTTTTTTTTTTGGCTAAGATTTGAACTTATTTTTCTACCTTTTACTAATTTTTTGCTGTTTTCATGAGCTGAAGTGAATGAGATGGACCAGCCATGGATAGCTCATATTTAAATTTTTTAAGACTGTTCAGTGCCGTTACGGTAATTTTTTTTTTTTACTGCTGAAATAATTATGGTGACAATAACTAGAAGTTGAGCAAGAAAGAAAATTGGCATTGTATGCTGATTGAGAAGGAAATAAATTAATGTTTGAAGACAAATACATTCTATACAGTACCAATGAAGGCTTTTTTTATGGTATATTTGACCAGACGTGAGCAAGTTGGAAAATTCCCACAGACTGGATGTGTGCATTTTGGATGGAAAGTTAGAGAGAAATGTTATGAGCTGCTACACGACAAAAACCCTTAACTGGGACTGATTACATTTCTCAGAACTGTGTCTTACAGTATATCTGATCATTTTATGTCTGAATCCCAGTGTCATATCTTCATTGGCCCTGGAATATGAGATAAAGTAAAGTTTATTGAGGTGGATCAGTGCTTCACCTTTCTTTGAAGAGTTCCTCCGAGCTCAGAAGGCCTCAAAACTAGGGACACCTCCGATGTAAGGATCCCACTTTTGGACAAAAAAGTTAAAGATGTTACATATGTTTGCTGTCCATCTCCATCCCATCTGTTGTTTAAAAATACCAAACATGGCTTTTTGGAGATGCAGACTCCCTCTGATATCTGGCATCATTAACTTCTTAGCTTGTGAAAATGTAAAATCTATTGTACAAAAGTTATGATTAAAAACTGTTAAATCACCTGTTTGTATGTGGTGTTATTTCTCAAGGATGAGAAGAACTGGCATACATATGGAAAAGACAGATAGGTGACATAAACGATTAAAGAAAGTTTGAGGTCATCGGAGGCGAGGCCTGATAAGACCTTACGAGTTAATGTTGCCGACCTCGGGGTTACCAAGCCAAAGGAAACGTAAAGAGCAAAGAGATGAGACCGGATAAAGAAAGAGTCATCTGAGGTTTCTGACACATTTTTATCTTTGGCCAACTGGTATGAGGAGGAGAGGTCACATCAGGCCGGCTGAGCACTCTGTGATACCGCATTATCCGGTGCTGCATGAGGAGAAACAAAAGGTAAACCAGACACAAAGAGACAAAGTTCATCCTGTAGGACTCAGGTGGATGTGTTCACCTGCGAGCAACTTGGCTGATGAGTCAGTTTATGTTCAATTTGAGTCTATTACTACTTATACTACCCTCTGAAACTTCTACTGCTATCCAAATACCAAATAACTGAACAATGACATTAAATAATCTTCAGGCATGTGAACCTCGTATATAACATTACGTTATTTTAAGGAGTCATTGCAGCTAAAAAGCAAATTTGGTGGAATGATTTGGAAATAGTCCAAAAAAGTCAATTAAACAACTTACTGTATTCTCCAAAAAATGTTGATGTGCATTCATTTAGTCTTTAAAATAACAGTTGCAGGAAGGCTTTATGAGGCTGAAATCAATTCTCATCCAATTTTCGGAACAAACACAATCACCTTGTAGAACAACGAGGAAGGCAAGTGGCACCTGTTAAACACAGGCCACTTTGTTTTTCAGCTCTGTAAGAAGCTGTGTCAATCAGAATATGAATGCACAGGAATTCCGGTCCATTAGCGACAGACACAGTAGGTTGGGTATTTATTACATGTAGAGCAGCTGGGGATGGAGGGCTGCAGCCACACCCAGGACCAGAGTCTCAAGGGGCCCAGGCGGACCACCATTAGCAGTCTGTGAACAGTAGAGTGGGGACAGCAAACGTGGACCACTTTTTTGCAAATGTGCTAGGGCACTACTATAACTTCTGTATATTCACTCAGACTAATCCTTTTTTTTAAAAATGGTACAACCCTTATTAACACTCTCAGGGAACTGATTACCTTTCAAAAGTTATTGTGCTGAAGAGGCACACAGATCTACAGCCCTTTTTGCAGCAAAGACAATAAATGAACTCTTATGGACAATTCAGTGTTTCCTGTAACTACAAAATTAATTAGATTGTGTTTTTTTAAAATACCATTTCAATCAATTAAACTACAATTAACGTATAGTCCAAATGGCCTTGAAAATACTGATACTATTCATATAACTACAAAAATAATTAAAAAAGTACAACTATCTGTTTTAGACAAATGAATATGTTTGCTATTAATTAATTGAAAATTGGACATATTATTATTATTTTCAGTTACAATGCTACTGTTGGCTAATGTGGATGTAGAGCTCGGGAATGTTGACGTCATACAATCACGGATTGAATGCACCACCCGACGTGCACGCTAAGTGAAGCAAATCAAACACACCCATAATGTTGCATGCTGGGTCTGACTGAGCTGCTCGTGCGCGCGGTGACCTCTGCCTGCGCGTGCGCGGCCTTTCTGCCATTTTAACAATCCCTGTTGCAACTGTTGCAACTCATTCTCGACTCCTAACTATTGAAACGTGTTAGAGGAGCGAGTTTGTCGCAGATAGTTGTAGTTAAACACGGAGAGGCAGCGAGCAGGAGCCGGACTTCACCGTGCGGAAGCTGAAGGAGGCCCGTCCCGACAGGTGAGCAGGTGTTGTCACTCTCTACACACACACACACACCTACAACTGCTGCGTGTACAAACTGCGCACGCCTCGTCGTTTGTATTTAAAGATTTGGGCTGTTTGATTTATGTACCTCATTAGGGCTTCAAGAAACTCTAATATGTTTGTGCTGGTTTATTATTATTATTGTTATCATTGTTAGTTGTTGTCTGCCGCTTCGGCTCAGATTCCCGTGAGCTGGAATGAGTTTGGCCCAGTAACGGGAAATGATGCGCATGCGCTTCCACAGAAACATGAGCGCAAATTAAGGCCCTCACACTAAGTCCAGCTCAGCGCGCGCTACAAAACCGCCTCTTGGACCACAGAAGTCCGCCTAACTAGATTTTCCGCCATTTTTTTTTGAAAAACACACTTTTGGCATCTCCTCCTAAACCCGTAGGTCCGTTTGCTACCAGATTTTCGGTGGATTATCAAAAGTTGTATAAAGCTTGTTGACATCTTCTTTACTTTTCAAGATATTGACCAGTGGACTTCAAAAGGGGCGTGGCTCAGCACATAAATAGCTCAAAGCCAACAACCATTGGGCCAATCATCACTGAACTTCCAGGATATGTCCGCATAGGGACCTGAAACATACCCTGAAAGTTTCATTCAAATGGACCACTAGGGGGCGCTACAAGGGCAAAACATGTGCGTGGCATAACACGAGTCAGACTATGATCAGAAATTGTTTGTTTTCTAAATTCTATTTGTGAAAATGCAAAAAAAAAAGGGAGATTTCACTGCTTTTGTCACGTCAAGGCCACACTGACCAGGTCCAGATCCAAAGCTTTAAACTTCTGACAGTCTGTGTTGGCTCGAACCCAGAATTGCTGCTTGCGGCTATATGTAATGCTTATTGTTGCATAGGCTGCAGTGTCCATAACCCTTTTTTATTTGTTGTCGGTTATTTTTGTTGAATTGCAGAAATTCTATCCTCCTTTTTTTGGTTAATTGTAGTA